>NC_140969.1:84890208-84930208 GCF_056783735.1 Eptatretus burgeri | reverse complement strand
TATTATTATTATCTCTTCGGATGTTTCCGTCAGTTGTGGGTATTTCCGTCAATTGTTTCCGTCAGTTGTCGACCCCATGAATACTCAGGTATTTCCGTCAATTGTCGCCATTTCCGTCTAGGTTACGCACTGCCATCTACCGGACGGCTGTCACTTGAGGCGCGTGGGGGGGGGGGGGCACCGGAGACATGGTAGACACCGGGGACATTTCAAACTCTGTGCCATTGTACACCAGCGCACGCGCTGTAACAAGAAGCTGGAACATCCAGTGGAAGTCATCATTATCAGCAGTTGATGGAAAAAGTAGACCTGACTGGCTGAACTAATCAAGGAGTGTGCAGCTGGAGCAATGGTTCACCTTCGGATGAGCAAAATTCAACTTGATATTCCTAGTAAGGAATGCTTCAACCTCATTAAGGCCGTCAAGACCTCTCGGCGTATTCACAGTCTACACACTTCTAACGGTGTTCTGACTTGCCAGAGTGACATGAAGCACTCACTGCAAGATTTCTACTTAAATCTGTTTACACCGAGAACTGTGGATAAAACGATGGCAAATGAGATGATTGAACTTCTCCCATCTCTTTCTCAAGAACAGCAATAGCTACTCAAATGTGACATTTCTCTTGAGGAGCTCGCTGCGGCATTAAAACAACTTGAGGATGGCAAAGCCCCCGGTCTTGACGGACTCCCTGCTGAATTTTACAAAGCTTTTTGGAATATTCTGGGCCCTGCTCTAATGGAAACCCTGATTGTGAGAGCTTAGATCAGGGTGAATTGCCCCTGAGCTGCAGGAGAGCTGTTTTGTGTCTCCTCCCAAAGAAAGGGGATTTGCAGCAGATTACGAACTGGCAGCCTCTGTCATTGCTAAACACTGATTATAAGAGTTTGTCAAAAGTGCTTGTAATGCATCTTTAAAATGTCATCTGTCATCTGTCTCCTGATTAGAAATGACCAAACGTATTGCATACCTGAACAATCCATGTACGACAATATTTTTTTGGTTAGAGACTTGATTACCATCGGTCAAACCGTGCCTCATGGTTTTGGGTTATTGCTCCTGGATCAGGAAATGCTTTTGACAGTGTGGATCATTCCTTCTTATTTGCAGTTCTTACTCGAGCAGGTTTTGGGGAAAAATTCATATCTTGCATGAGACTTTTGTACAGAAATGCATCATCCCTGCGAAAAGTAAACAATAGTTTGTGTCATCCTTTCCCCTTTCAGCATGATATCTGTCAGGGGTGTCCACTGTCAGGCATGTTGCACACACTTTCTGTGGTTAAAAAACAGAAATATGTTTTTGAACTATCCTCATCAGCAAGAGTAAATTGGATCAAGAGTGCAGCTCTTTGGCTGTACCCAGATACACTCTCCTCATCATGGTCTTCATGTACACTTCTCCCAACTCTTCCAGGAGGAATGTTATGGAAAACGGATGGGTTTAAATACTTAGGGATCCATTTGGGAACTACAAGCTCTATGCAAAAGAATTGGGATGGGTTCCTAGATAACCATGAAGCAGAAACTATTAAGGTGGAAAGGAATGCTCCAGTTCTTGTCACTTCAGGCATGGGTAACGATCATAAATAACCTGATATTTCCAACCGTATGGCACAAGGTCATAGCACTCCAGCCTCCTCACGCTATTATCACCAGCATTCAGATGGGTTCAATTGATTTGTTTTTTTATTGAGGGAGGCCACCACTGGCTCAAGCCAGATGTGTTGTACAGGCCACGAAATTCTGGTGGCCAAAACTTGGTGCACATCCCTAGTCGAACAATGGCTTTTCGACTACTTACAAATATACCATCAGAGATATAATTGAAATCAGATAAGTGTTTTTCCATTTATTCCAAAAAACATTTTTTTCAAGATGGCCGCCCCAGTCGGCCATCTTGGATCCGGCCACACCCAAAATCAATAGGGTTCTTCCTTTTCAGGTGGTACATGTGCGACCCAAATTTCAAATTGATATGTCGAACAGTTTATAAGTTATCGCACTTACAGCTATAAATGTTGATGCCCGGACGGACGACCTGGGTGACAACAATATCCCCCTTCCGCCACGCGGCGGGGGATAATAAAACTTCAACAATATAGTGAAGCTGTGTCCTGGCATCCTCTCACGAATACCTTTCTCAGGTAAACAGGTGGAATGGACTATGACCGAGAACTCTTCCTCATGGATCTGAAGCAGGTCGATAGAGCTCGGCTCCCTGCTCTTCGTCTATCTCTTTTGAATATCTGGCAAGCTCAAGGAGTACAGTGGACAGAGATCTCTTATGATGTGCCAGGAAGTTTGTGCATGAGTCACTTTTCCAAAAGGAAAAAAAAACAAAACACCACGACGCGTTCTCTTCAACCCGTGACGAGTCCAGTTTTTTCCACGTCATGGAGGGGGGGGGGGGACAATCTGTAGAATTTGTCGAGAAGTTGTTTCACCTGGCTCTACGGCACCTTTAAATCATTGAAGAGACTTTTCCTGCAGGAGCTTTCCTCACTCCAAATTGGAAGGTGATTTATAGTTCTCCAACTGTTGGTCACACGGGAGACCTAAATTGAAGAATGGTCCATCAGGTCCTGTCCACACAGATGTTACTCCAGAAGTTTAACCACTCTGTGTCTCATTCATGTCCCTTTTGTAAGAATATGGAAAATTTGTGTCACGTGTTTATTGTGTGCAAGAGATCGTCATCTCCATTTCTGTATCCGAGTCGTATTTTTTGTAAATTTAAAATTGTTTTTTTATTTTCCAATCTTTGTTTATGGGCTGGCTTTCAACACGGAATAAATCTGTGGTTTTGCTTTTGAATTTCTTACTTGGCAGTGCTAAGCTTGCAATTTTAAGACCAGTGTAGTGTCAGTCATGACATTTGTCGGTCAGTAAAGATTTTCAATACCGTTAATGTTCTGGGCGCAGCTCAGAACGGATCCAGATGCATTGTGGGAAGCCAAAAACTTAGACTCTCCGCGAAGCTTACAGCTGCTGCAAGCTTGTATCACTCGGCGAAGCTTACATCGTGTTGTAAAGCTTGTACTGCATTGCAAAGTTCATATCAAGCCACGAGACCATCGGTCTGACCAGGCCCATTCTACGTTTTATCTACATACAAGCGCTACTCGTTAAGGAGGATTAAAGTGATCAGTATCTCTCTCTCTCTCTCTCTCTCTCTCTCTCTCTCTCTCTCTCTCTCTCTCTCTCTCTCTCTCTCTCTCTCTCTCTCTCTCTCTCTCTGTCTGTCTGTCTGTCTGTCTGTCTGTCTGTCTGTCTGTCTGTCTGTCTGTCTGTCTGTCTGTCTGTCTGTGTGTGTGTGTGTGTGTTGTAAGACTTCATGTAGTAAGAAAGATTGGAATGTATTTGCACGCGTTTTCATGTAAACACATTGCACGTCACGTACATTCGTGTCATTTGCATAACGTATTTCGACACCATTTGAGGTCCGTTTCCTGTTAGTTTGATTTATTGCATTTCATTTCTTGTGGAACTGTAATGCATTTCTGAAGTGGTGTCACAAAACAACATCATTCCTCACCAGTTTCATGGAGCTTGGAGGAGCTTTACGAAGCGATTAAAGAACTTTTTATCGAAGCCTCTTTGGGATTCAATAAATGGCCAAAGACTTCTGTATGAACACTACTCCTTGTGTCGATATCTGCGTACGACATCCAACAAACCTGTGATACTACGAGCATGAAACCTCTAATGGCAGATGAGCGCTTGCTGTCATTAAAACCAAAAAAGCCAGATTGGTGAATTGGTGAAAGATGAAATACACTTTGTTTCAAAGGCATGGTGTCTGCACAAATATAACTGGAGCATACATATCATGTAAACATGGCGAGTCTTCCTGTGTTTGAAGACTTATGGTGCAATGGTGGTGTCTTGTGTAAATGCGTTGAAAATGAAGTTTACATTTGTATGTGAAGTTGCAACAATACTCTTGACCTTTGAACCGTAATTGTTGCTCAGACCCAGCTTGAGCACCTGTACTTAAGAAATACCGCACTTGTTTTTCACATTTTGATGGTTTTCATGAACCTCATGCAAATGGTGCCTTAAGATCTGTTTGTTTGCTTTTCAAATCTGCTTTGTAAAATGTTTTTTATACTTTTATAATAAAAGTCGAGTTTCTCTTTCTCTTTCCTTCTTTTTACATGCACAAGCGCTTTGGTCAGTGAGTGGGTAAAGCCTTGTTGCCTTGTCCTCATTGCTGGAGTGGGTTGTATTCTCAGTTGATGTTTCCACAACTTGAAACAGTGATGCCCTATTCCATGATATGATTGGTTTGTTCACAACTGGTTCATATAAACTCTCCAAAAAAACATTCACAACTTGCTATGAGTGTCACCGTGTTTTGTCAAGTGTGGGCCTCCACTAGAAACACTGTGACAACCACCATTTTGCATCTGCTTTCCCCACCCCTTTTGCATTAATATGTTGATGGCCCCATATTTTCTATAAGGAAATTGAACAATTCAAGTCATGAATCAATCGTGTAGATTTAATTTAATTCTTACATTTCCCCACTTTGTTTCTTGCCACCCTTTTCACCCAAGGTAGGGAGTGGGGGGACTCTTGGCTTTCACCTTGACCCTTGTGTTAATATTTTAAATAAATTTTAAAATATTACATGAAGCCTCCACAAGTATGCAGGAAAATATACAATGTACAAAAATCTTCAATAACAAAAATAAATCTTTATAAAAATTTTTTTATGTGATATGCAGCACAGAATTTACCCCATTATGAAGAACTTCCACAATCTTAACTTGCATCAACATGATAGATGCCATCAAATTCATTCCCCGAGGAAGGTTAGATAGTAAAGAAAGATGAGAAAAGACGAGGTATTTGTGACCGACTTGTTACCTCACACGATCGACGGACCCATGCTTCCCAATCTCTTGGGGTGGAGGGGGTAGGGGGCATAGAAGGGAGAAAAACTGAGGATGTCTGATGGTGCATGGTCTGAGGTGTGCGATGAGGTGAAATGCAGATGAAGTGCAGAGAAGAAAATGGAAAGAAGTGCGTATCTGTGGGGTCGCTCTGAAAAGAACAGTTGTTTGGGTCTTGCCCTCGCTCTTTTGCGTCCACAGCAGACGAGATGGAAAATAAGAGATAGAACTTGTGAGAAGATAGTCCAAATGACGAGTGAGGAAGTCTGTAAGTGTATCTGTGTTTCAGCTTGGCCTTTAATGAATGCGCTCATCAGGGTGCCTGAATCACTGAATGGATTGACTATTCTTTTGGATTGACTGAATGAATGGATTGACTCACACCCAGTGGTTCGCTCCATTTGCTCCGTCCACCTGTTCAGCTCCGCCTTCTGGCCTGTGTTGCCGACCAAGCCAAAAGCAAAAGTCATCGTGTCCGAGATTGCTCCCACAGGTGACTTTATAGTCATTTGGTGACGGAGGAGCCTAAAGACCAATGAGGATGGGCGGAAGGAGTTTCCAAGCACCCCCATTGGTGCACGGACACTTCCCCCCAAGGGTTGGACTTTGCACCGGAAATGGCTTCATTCATTTTGGCGCTTCGCCACATGACTCATCTCTGACATTAACGTAAAGTGAGGGTATCTGGTAGTGCTCTCTGACCATGTGCACGCCTGCTCATCCCCACTGGCCCCAAAAGGTGGTGGTGGTCATGAATTATTCCCGTGCTTTCAAAGAAAAGCGGGAATATTGTGATTGTCTCCGCCGTCCGTCCGTCTGTACCTCCGTCTGTCTTACCCTGTAACTCCTACACCGTTTGAAATAGGAACTTAACTTTGGGACATAGTAGATATATGTATGGGGAAGTGCACAACACTTTCGGATTTTTGATATGACCCCTAGGGGCCGGGCAAGAGGGGTTGAGGTCATGGGGGTCGATTAAAAAAAAAAAATTGTCTTGTCGCTTTTTAAATCAAACATATTCATGAGTTATACATTTAACAACATATTATTTGAAACACATGATGATCAGAGAGAGGGTGCTTGGAGGGTAGCGGGTGCTTAGCGGATAGGGGTCAAAATAGCTCCTCCTACACCGTTTGAGATAGGAACTTGAAACTTTGGGACATAGTAGATATATGTATGGGGAAGTGCATAACACTGTCGGATTTTTGATATGACCCCGAGGGGCCGGGCCAGAGGGGGTGGGGTCATGGGGGCTGATTTTTTTTTTTAAGTGTATTTACCATTGTACATGGTAAATTCTTTTATATAGAACTTACTTATGTGGCCCCCACGAGTGACAAACAGTCACAGGTTTTACTTGTATTTATCTAATTGATTATGAATAATTATAATTAATATTATACACAGTTCATTCCTATGATTAAATTGATGCACAGTTCTATATTGCTGGACAGTGTTGAATTAATGTTTCATGAAATGTTGACATGCTTGCAATGACTTCTGATTTAGTAAACATAGTAAGTCTTTGGTCATAAAGCACATCAAATAGAAAAGAATAGTCAATCCATTTTGCAAGATAAAATATCACCAAGCGTTAATGGGACAAAGCAGTGCGCGTGGGAATATGCGATGGTGTGCCATCAACAATGTAGTTCTCGTTACGACTTGGTTGAGTGATGGCAGCAGTGGTGTCGTGTCAGTTGTAGTGCGGCGAGTTCGTGATGGAGGCAGTTGTGGTCGAGATTGTGCCGTGATTGAGCAGATGGAAGATGGCGAGCTTGAGTTGGGGCTCGATGATGGGGTTTTTTTAGAAGGCATTGTGGTGATTGGAGAAATGTTGTGGTTTTGGTGGCCTGGAAAGTCTGGAGAAGGTCTGAGGTGAGCATCTGTTTAATAATGGTGTGAGGTTTGATTGCGAAATGGCACGCGTATACAAATAAGCTGCCTGTTGCTGTGGTCTGCATGCTTGCGTGAAGGAAAAGAGAGGTTCGTAGGTGTGAAGTAAAATAATTAAAGGATAAAGAATGGAAATGAAGACCTGCCGAAAAGCCCTCATAATGCATTCTGTCCCATAAACCCACTAGACATGAGAGAAGGGCTATTTAAGATGAATAATAATGAAATGACTGCCTCGGAACACTATAAGTTGTGTGCCATTGCCTCAGGGGTGGGGGTTGGAGTGCCAGTTTTGCAGAACTGCAACATTATTATGCATTACCAACAGTGAAGTTGAAGTCTGAGTGAGAATAATTTGAAATTTTCAAAATGTTTCATTTTACTCATTTGAAGAAGAGGTTCAGCATCCAACATTGAACTTCGCAACAAAGCAGAAGTGATTTCTGTTCACGCCATATGTAAGCGGCAAAGTTGTTTGATGAAGGTGATGTTAGCTGAGTTCCAAGCAGATGGAAGATGACCTCAGGCAAATTATCGTGTGAATAGAGCAGAATGTTTGTAAAATACAACATGCTGTCTTTTGGTTAAATATATCAGTAATGCGATGGGTACTTTTGATATAATGATATAAAATAGTTCTTTCTAATTGCTCACTCACTGATAAATGTTTAGTACTTTATATTTGGTCTGGAAAGTTGAATTTTGGCATACTGTACTGATATAACGAAGCCAAGATTCCAGAAAAAATAATCACAAGCCTGCAAATGCATCTGTAAACTATCTGAAAGTAAAATATCTGTAAACGGTCAGCAGGTGGCACGTGGCTCGTTCAGCCTGGAGAGGGACGGAGCTACCACTGCGCACAAATGGAGCTTGTACTTCTCAGACATTCTTCATTTAAATTGATTTTTTTTTATCTGCATGCAGAATGCAAATGCAATTAGAAGGGCACTCGGTAGGGCGCATACCTCCGCCACGTAATGCCTGATCCATGAGAACATATTGGGCCCAATACATTTTTTAATTATCATGCTAAACAGTACTATATCGTTTTTAGCCCTATCTCTCAATTGTGAAGTCACTTAAAAACTTATAGTAGTAAGATCCGGATCTTCACCAAAATCTCATCAGTTCGTCCTTGTCACACACCAAACCGGTACACAAAGTTTCATCCGAATCCGTCCACAACTTTTTGAGATATCCTGTACACAAACAGATAGAAAGGGGTGAAAACATCACCTCCTTCACTTTCGGTGGTCGAGATAATAGAAATGATCGGACAACCAGATTGATTCTGTTTTTAATTTCTCTCTCGCTCTCTCGCTCTCTCGCTCTCTCGCTCTCTCGCTCTCTCGCTCTCTCTCTCTCTCGCTCTCTCGCTCTCTCGCTCTCTCGCTCTCTCGCTCTCTCGCTCTCTCGCTCTCTCGCTCTCTCGCTCTCTCGCTCTCTCGCTCTCTCGCTCTCTCGCTCTCTCGCTCTCTCGCTCTAAAGTATGCATTTAATGTAATTTACGTTGATATTCTCAATCCCACAAGAGTAGTTTTTGTATCTGTACTTGTGCAAGTAATTATTTTCTTCCATGGATAACATTCCCGCTTGTAGGACATCTGTATGCATTCATGTCAAGTAGTCGTTATTGCTCCTGTTGCATGTAGAAAACAAATGTAATCTCTTAAAAGATGCATGTGGTTTTTGTTTTCTTTCCCTCACTCACTATCAACTATAACAACATCTTTACAAAATCGATAAGGGGCATTGTACCTTCCGTTTGGTAGTAGGAGACAAGTGAACAATGCATAAACAAATGAGTATTATTTTGGCACAAAAAGGCTGCAGGCAGGTGTGGCGAAGGGTACGGTGTTGAGTGGGATGGAGTTTGTTACTGGATATTTACCCCATGCACTCGAAGCGAAAAGCTGGGTTAAGCAATTTGTTTGTGTCCGTCTGTCGGTCTTGTTAGTTTATGGTCATCAGTTTATGATCGTGGAACAACTTATCTAAATCGAATGCTACATTTTGAACATGAATTGGAAGACTAGTTTCTCGTTTTACAGTACTTTGAATTTGTCCCGATGTTGCATGCGCAAACAGGAGTGAGGTCATATTTTTACTCTGCCTGGCAGTCAAACAAAATCGAAAATGATTTCAAACAGGAAAGCTACTTTTTTTGTTTAAGGACAAACTTGTTTTTAAGGACATTGTAAAGGACACAAACAACAGGCACGAATAACGATTGCAATGTGTTATATAGGGTGATGTTATTGACACTGGGTAAAATGGTGGCAAAACACAGAATTAATTTATTTATATGCCTTTAAACATCTTGAAACCTTTTATTTATATTGAATTATATACTTGAACACTGTGGAATATAAATCACCTTCATAATACTTCCAAGAGCCATGATATTGTTACGAATCTGGAAGCCTTTTGCACACAAACATACAGCAGTCCCAGAAGCTTAGTTATTTCGATAAGTATGTGTTTATAGTTAGAATCCCTCCTTCTCTCTAATGGGAATTTCGTGTGTGCGCGACGAGTTATTTTTTAGTTAGGTTTTTATTACATCCACAACAACAACAACAACAGCAACACCGACCCACACTCAACCCGGTCGCCACGTGTTTTTGGCTGAGGGTGTGGGTGGAGCCTCCGTCGCTTCGGATCGAGGCCTCCGCTCCAAGGAGGGGCATAGAGCGTTTCCTCCAGCCAATGAGCGAAGGGTGAGCATCGCACGTGCGCCCCAGCCAATCAGGGGGGGGTGACCACCTCAGGGGCCAGAGGGAGTGTTCGGCCCGACCAATGAAGGGCGGCCACGAGTCGCCCGCCAACCCCTTGTCCAATCCGGAGGCGAGTCCCTCAGAGCGGTGTCCTCGACCCGCGGGGGAGGAGGAGGATAAGACGAAGTGGAGAAAAAGCAAGAAGGTTCGCCTCGTCAAAAGCAGGAAGGTTCGCCTCGTCAAAAGCAGGAAGGTTCGCCTCGTCGAAAGCAGGAAGGTTCGCCTCGTCGAAAGCAGGAAGGTTCGCCTCGTCGAAAGCAGGAAGGTTCGCCTCGTCGAGAGCAAGAAGGTTCGCCTCGTCGAGAGCAAGAAGGTTCGCCTCGTCGAGAGCAAGAAGGTTCGCCTCGTCAAGAGCAAGAAGGTTCGCCATGTCGAGAGCAAGAATGTTCGCCTCGTCGAGAGCAAGAAGGTTCTCCTCGTCGAGAGCAAGAAGGTTCGCCTTGTCGAAAGTGAGCAAGGTTCACCCCTTCGTAAAGGAGAAGGAGAGGAAGCTGCTGGCGTTCTCATCTGGTCCGTGCCCGTGCTGGCTGGCGTCCGTGGCGCCATTCTTGGTCCTGGGTGCTTGGTGCTGCGTTGGCGGTGGGTTCGAGTCCCGCCACCGGACAAGCTCGAGCAGACCACATGAGACGGGCAGGTGCAAATACAGGCCACGGCCACCATTTCTGTGTGTGTGTGTGTGTGTGTGTGTGTGTGTGTGTGTGTCTGTGTGTGTGTGTGTGTGTGTGTGTGTGTGTGTGTGTGTGTGTGTGTGTGTGTGTGTGTGTGTGTGTGTGTGTGTGTGTGTGTGTGTGTGTGGTGCCAGTCTGTATAAGTAGAAATTGTTGTGTGTTTCATTGTATATAGTTTGCATTTCTTTTATTCCTGATAACTCTGCTCTTTTTGTGCTCCCCCTCCCCGATTATTGTTATAAACAAGAAGCGGATACTTCGATATCGCACGGCTGGGGGCAGTAAAAGTCGAGGTTAAGAATGATGAAACAATTTTGCAGATATAAAATTTAAATGTAGACACAGTGAATTAGCATGCATGATGGGAAGAGTTGTGACGTTGGACAAATTTCTATTTATAGCCCTCAGATCAAAGGGACGTACGCGGCCATAAGTGTGACAGAAGACACAGGACAGAATAGCCAATTATATAACAGCGCGATGTCACCGCGCTGTAATAAACCCCTGTTAAATGTACCAGCTCGTTTTCTGTGCTTTTCTTCGTTAGCCTAGCAAGGTGCGTATTGAGAAATAGCAAGGCCGTTCGGGCCGGTAAGTTGTCTTTTGGTCCGGCACGGCTTTGGTAACTTCCGCTCGGTTACGCCGGATCCGAGTCGGTGATAGCGACTCAATTCGGACAAAGTCGGCCGACGGTGTGTTTTCCCCGGTAGTTAGACAGCATGGGTACTTAGGTAAATTGGAATTAGACAAGTGGACCCTACCCCACGCCATCAAAATATTGGCGACCACGGTCCGCTAAGGGACCCGTGAACTCTCGGACTTATCCGAGAGTCACGACCTAAATTCCAGGTGTTCGGTGGGAGACGACTCCACTGCTTCACCTATTAGTCGTTTATCGCCACCGAACCCCAGCAATATAAAAAAATATATGTATATGTGTATATATAAATATGTATATGTGTGTATATATATATATATATATATATATATATATATATATATATATATATATATATATATATATATATATATATATATATATATATATATGGCATGTGAGAGGGACAGTATTGGAGTGAAGAAGACTGTCAGTACGGCTCTGTCAGTAAATTTCTGGATTTTTTTTTTCATGGATCTTTAAAGTAATTATTTTATTAAAATTAAAGTATATACTTGAACACTGCACAGGACATCGTGTTCTACTGACTCTCTGATATACATGGTGTAAATAATGATGAGTGGGGCTGAAAGATGACGTGAAATGGTGGTGGGGTGTCTCATCAAAATGATGGTAAGGAGAGTGATAATTTTCTGACTCGCTGAGACAGCTGCAGGTGGACGAAAATTGGGTCAAAGGAGCAGAACAGAGTGGAGTGGAGTGGAGTTGAGTGTAGTATCTGGAGCCAGGGCTTTGGAGGGTGAATGAGGAAGGGTTATGAAATGAAGGTGTTTTGTTTGAATTGGGGAGTGCCAGAGTGCTGACATGGCAGGTGGTGCAAGACAGGATAAGAGATGGTACAAGACTTAGAAGCCACTAAGCTGTCTGCATGTAAAGAACAACAGGCCTTGTGGGGTATGGTTGGTTATGTGATTTACCAATCATGTTGAGAAATTTAACTCTGCATCAAGCAGTGAGGTGAGCTCTGAGGCAGGGGAATCCTCTGGTGGTGGGGGCGGGGAGGGGGGATGGGTGGTGAGATGGGAGTGGAGAGAGAGGTCAACACTGGACATTGTCAAACAATCGAAGAATGGAACAGTGCAACGTTTATATTAATTTACACACGTTTATATGAACACCAGTCTTTTATAATGTTGTTTTTGATATTTTATTCAAAGTTCACGAAAAACAAAGAAAAAAACCAGAGTTATAAAACAAATATTTGCAGGAAATAACTGCTTTCAGGTTTTGAGAAAAATGGTTATGGTACTGTATAATTTTGTCAAAAAGAAAATTAAGCTTAAAAGCCGAATGACACTGTGGATGAAGTGTGGATAAAACTGCAAAAATCTATTCTGGAAAAGGTACGAGTTAAAAAAAAAACCCATTGGGACCAAACTCTATGCAGAGTGTCAGTACTGCCTAAGTAGTCTCCTGGGCTAGTGGGCACAATCCTGGACAGGTCACCACTCCAATCCAGGATACTCAAATGGCTCATTCATCCCAGCAAGCTGGTACTCATTTTGCCGACCTCAGAAGGATGACAGGCTGAATCAACCCCACCTGGTATTAATTCAACAGCTGAGCAGGATTTGAACTCAGGACCCTCAGATCCCAAGCCCAGCACCCTAACCATTAAACATGAGTAAAGGATTAGAAAAAAAAACAACAGAAGACTGGATGAGCGATAATTCGTCGGGCGCGCAGATTTATAACTCAAGCGGAAGGATGATCACTATTCTTTGTACTATGTGAAATGCTTTTTAGGCCTTGCATAAATCTGAAATTTACAAAATAGAGCTGTTGTAATTTATTCGTGTTATGCGTTGCGTTTCTTGTTGTTTATTTGTTTACAAATTTTCAAATGTGCCATCTCCCCTCCTTCCGTCACAGGGGGTCTTCCACACCCACGGGGCATGGTCGTTGAGGTTCTGCCGCCATGGTTGGCAACCTACACAAAGTCCTTGTCTGCCTTTGGCCTGTTTGGAGGCAAGAGTGCAAACCACGTTCTCATCAATGAATACAAACCTGGCCAGGGGATCATGGTAAGGTGGTTGTGGTTTCAGCCATTTTATGATGCCATAAACTCTCCATTTTACTCAGAGAGATGTCTCGAGCCTATTCACTGCAAGTTTACGATTCTATATATTTATTGACACGAGACACTCTTACCTTTTCGTGTTTTATATGCTGGAATGAATGGAAAACAAAATATGCAATATGAGATTTCTTTGCAATCCGAGGGTGGGCAGATGAGTGGGGGGGGGGGGTGGGGGGGTCTCCACAGTTTAATGACTTGAGACCTGTGTGAGATATTTCCATCACGGACATCTCCAGAACTTGAACTGAACCGATTGCTCTCGTGTCGGTGGAAGAAAGCATCACTCGGCTAAAATCCAAGTTATTGCAGGAAAGACGAATGTCTGCCTTTTGCATCTTCATCAAGCCTCCAAATCTCTTTCACTTTGGGATTGTAAACCCTCGTTTGTGTATGTACTACAATACCTAACACAAAATTAACGTGACGATTTGTGTGGTGCAATTCCAGTTGAGATGAATACAGTATTCATTAAAAACAAATGGTCCATAGAATGTGTCCATTTGTCATAAGGAGTCTCCGTAATGGGTCTTGTTAGTCGTCCCATGTGCTAACATTACTTGATCGACATTAGAGATCCCATGGTATACTTCGTGAAAAGTAGGCGAGTTATTTCTGGCACCATGAACAAATTACAAATTCCTTCTTTGACCGACAGAGTAGTTGTGTTGCAAGAGACAAGGACACTCGCACGTACACCAGAATGCCACCATTACCAAAAGCACGCTATTGCGCACATGCACAGCCTGGTCACGGCAAAATGTACTATTCATACATGTGCAGACACAACATAGCGATACATCACACATCCTCCCCTTTAGTTAATCAACACCCTTTTTAACCTCCCATGAACAAATTTAATTTGAAATTCCCCACAAAAGTCCATTGCTTATGCATCTAGTCTATACTCATAAAAAGGTGTGTGTGTGTGTGTGTGTGTGTGTGTGTGTGTGTGTGTGTGTGTGTGTGTGTGTGTGTGTGTGTGTGTGTGTGTTCTCCATAATTCCAAAACCATGAAACTGAGCAGCCTGAAACTTTGCATGAATAATGAAGATAACGCTAAGGAAGTGCAAGAGTGAAAAGTGGATGTTTGGGCTAATTAAAACACCCCTTTTGAAGATAATTAATGGCCTTATTTAATTGTATCCTTCATTAGGCGATCCTCAGCCTCCTCATTCTCTGGGGTCTTCAAGGCGTTTCCTGGGTAACCTCGCTGGGGACTGAAGCCACCATGTTTTTTAGCCTGCTCAACCTTACCGAGACTTGGAACAGGCCACAACTTGGAACAACCTGTTCATCATAGCTACGAATCGCTGGGTACATTGCAATGCTTATGAACGCCTGGAGACGGCAGCGTTCGTTGCTTCATTTCATTTCTGCACATGCGATCACCACGAGTATCTCTTAAACTAAGGAGAATTATAAAAATTTAAGCCCCAGAATCGAACTTGCAAGCAGTTCCGACTCCTAGAAAGTGTTAATTTGTCGAATACAGACATATGTGACATTTTGAGTATCTCCGGCAACTTTTGGTCAGGGGTTCTGTCTCGATGAATGTGATGATTTTTTTTTTAAATTATTATTGTTTTATTTTATTTGGTGGAGCAGGCTCCCGTTGCCAAAGAGCACATTGTGTGGCATGAAATGTATGATTTCCATCTAATATCTCTTCAAGGACATTGATGTTGTCGAATGATTCCAAGACAATGTGACCAGGTTGATGGGGAACTATTCCACTGGGAATATATATGAATCCAACCTGTTCATACTTTCGTAGTACATCACTGGCGATTGTCATGTCAATTTGAATAACTGTATTTATCCTGATGGTGTGTCCAGCTCAGCATGGAAGAGGTTCACTAAATTCTCTGAGTGAGTAGCCTGATACAGGGCGAAACCAAGACCAATGTGCTTCAGTCGGTGTCAGTTTTCTGCTCTTTTATGCTACGAAAATAATATATTGGGCAATGCTGCAGATCTTCATTTGTAAGTCGTCAGTCGTTTCTTGCTCATCCCGTGCCTGTAATATGTGACTGGTCTTCGACGTATTGAAGTACGCCAGGAGGCAGGAAGATGTGCTTGTTGAGGAGAAATGTTCAGTGTGCAGTCCATTATTTACTTCTGCTTGTTGCTCCAACAGCTCGCATTTATCAAGAAGTCAGTAGACTTCTTATGCAGGGATGGTCCAGACACTCCATTTGTGCAATAAAACATAAATCCTCAAAATAATCTACCAAGATAAACTTTTAAACCTATAAGCTACCTACCACTCATCTGCAGAGAATTTCCCATCCAATAACACTCTTTAAACTTTGGGACATTATCGCTGAACTAGGAAAATGAGACCAAAAAGTGCCCGTTTGTCCTCCTTCTTCTTCTTCTTTTCTGACAGACGAATTCAAAATTGGTTTTAGCTACGAATTTGGTTTAAACATGAATCGACTGCATTTTATAGTGGGAAGGTGCAAACTGATCAAAATTTTCATACTTTGAAAGGATTCCAGAAAAAGTACACAAAACTGCATTTCTTCTTAAAGGAATAGGAAGGGAACAGGTGGGCGGGGCCGCTTGAAACATTTGGCCAAGAGCTAATCCAGTGTTTCTGAAGGTGGGGCGTGGCAATATTTTGGTGGGGCATAAGGATTCAGAATTGATGAATCAATATATGATCGTTTTCATAGCTTTGCCTTTTGAATACATATGTAGTATATACTGTAGTGTCTCCAATCATGGTGGGACGTACGATTTTTTTGAAAATCAAAGTGGGGCGTGGGACAAACAAGGTTGAGAAACACTGGGCTAATCAGACTTACATGGGTGTTAATGGTGGAATAGTATCAGGACGTCAGTAATGAAAACATGTATTGCTAAGAATGAGAATATATCGGTCTAAAAGTACATATTTAATACCCTAAAGACCCCTGAAGACACTTGAAGACCCCAAGACCCGTAAGACTCCTTTTACCTTTAAGACCCTTTGGACACCTTCAGATCTCCCCTTTCGACCTTTACACCCCTTAAGTTCCTTAAGACCCCTTGACCTTATATTAACACCATTTATACACATTACATCCTTCAAACAAATTTAGACAGCTTGGACCCTTGACCATTTTGAGCTTTACACCACTTGGACCTTTTAAGACCCTTTTTACATGCTTGTGAGATAAGACCCTTTTGACCTCGTAGACTATGGGTGTCCAAACTACGTCCTTTGGGTCAAATGTGGCTAAGCAACCGTTTTAAACCGGCCCCCGAATCATTTCAGAAGGATCATTAAATGTGGCCCGCTGCTAAGCAGAATGAGAAATTCTCACCAATTAAGTCTGATTAAGAATTTTAAAAAGCCGTTTGCGTTTTGACCACGAGTTCAACCGTTCCCTATGGGAGCAGCAGGAAGGGCCATTCCTCTCTGGGGTATGTAGATTACAGTAGATCTAAGGTCGGGCCTCAAGAACGTCAGGGGTGTGTTCAGTTTCCAAGTTTCTGTAGAGCACTCGTCAAGTGACTTAAGCATTTAAGCAAGCACTCCTTTCAAAACCGTTGACAAGGAACGGCTGGCTTGGAAAGCACTTGCAAGCCGCTTGGGAACTGAACACACCCCGGGTTTCCTCCCTTTCAGTTTAGTGTTAAACAGCAATAGCGACTGTTTCAAAAGGTAATCATACGTGTGTGTGTGTGTGTGTGTGTGTGTGTGTGTGTGTGTGTGTGTGTGTGTGTGTGTGTGTGTGTGTGTGTGTGTGTGTGTGTGTGTGTGTGTGTGTGTGTGTGTGTGTGTGTGTGTGTGTGTGTGTGTGTGTGTGTGTGTGTGTATATATATATAAACTTCCAGTAAGGGGTTTCCACAAAACGCAATGATAAACTATTTATATACATTAACACAAGTGTTTGTCCAAAGAGGAAACCCCTTGGGGAGAGGGGATATGATTAGTATTAATTTTATTTTGTAATAACATTAATATTATGCTATTATCCTTGGTGTTGTTATTACTTTTGATATTATATGCGGCCTTGGAAAAACGCCACGATAAGCTAACTTGATACGGAGATCTTACCTCGACATGGAGATCCTGTGCATGTTGTACAAGTATTATTTTCAACATGGCGGCCGCAAAGAGGCGAAAGGTGGATCGTGAATGTAGGAGAGTCCAGCCACACTGGCAAAGTAAATACTTTTTCACAGAGTACCGAAGCAAGTGTGTGTGTTTAATTTGCCAGGAATCGGTAGCTGTAATGAAATAATTTAATGAGACATGATGAAACGAAACACGAAAAGCATCTTTTAAGGTGTATACAGGACCAGAGAGAGAAAAAAAAAGTAAAACATTTGCTGGCACACCAATCCTCGCAACAAAACCAGTTTTTTTCTTTCTTTCGTGCTATTCAAACTCGAGAGAAAGAAAGCTACTATGAGGTGGTTACACTTGTCGTGAAGCATGGAAAACCCTTTGCCGAGGGTGGTTTTATTTAGGAGTGCATCACAAAAATTGTGGACATTGTGTTTCCCGAGAAAAGAAACAATACTTTTAGTTAGTATTGTTAGTACAATGTTAGTCTTGCGAGAAACACAGTCACCTGGCAAATCGAGGATTTGTCAGCCAACATTAAGGAGCAAATATCAGGCAAAGCACCATCCTCTGATTTCTATTCAATCGCTTGTGACGAGACCACTGACATGGCAGACACGGCTCAGCTGCTAATTTTCTTGCGAGGGATCGACGATGATTTTTGCATTACTGAAGAGCTCCTCAACCTTCCGAGCTTGAATGGGACAACGGAAGGAGCAGATGTTTTTGAAGCCGTGTCGGTTGCTGTTCAGAACCTGAATCTCCCTTGGGACAAGTTGTGTGGAGTTGCGCCGATGGCGCTCCAGCCATGATAGGTTAGCATAATGGAATGGCCTTCATGGTTTGAAGGAAGTTCATGAGTCTGGGGACAAGGCTGTTGAATTGCATTGTATTATACACCAGGAAGCTTTGTGAGCAAAAGTGACCAAACTGGGGGGTGTAATGAGTACATTCGTGAAAACTATCAACATCATTCGATGGAGAGCACTCGACCACAGAGAATTTCAGGCATTTCTATCTGAAATTGATGCAGAATATAGGGATGTGACCTACCAGTCTGATGTGTGAAGGCTCAGTCGCGGTTCTGTTCTCAAGCGGGATTCTCAGGATTTCGCTGCCATTGAGAAGGACATTAACATGTTCTCATGCCCCTTCTAAGTTAATGCGACTGAAGCACCACAGGACATTCAGTGCAGTTGGAAGTCATCGAGATGCAGTGTGATGACGTGCTCCGCAGTCGTCACCAGCAGCTTCCACTGCCAGAATTCTACAGGAAATTGGAAAAGTCCCGATTTCCACAGACAAGGCGACACGCGAAAAGAATGCTGAGCTTGTTCAGCTCCACATCCATTTGTGAGCAAACATTTTCTCTAATGACACTAAACAAGAGCTGTTTGAGATCAAAGATAATAGACAGTCACCTTTGCGATGTCCTGCGAATCACATCAACAAACCTCACGCCCGACATTGCAGCGATTTTCCAGTCCAAAGCACAACATCACTGTTCTCATTGGAAGTGTCATTGGTGAGTAAAGGTCGTAAAATCACTTCAAACTCACATTTTAACAGGCGATAATACACTTCGCCTCATTTAAATTCAATGTAAATGATGTTGGCTCCTCTGTGCCACATGTCTGAGCATGCTTGTATTTATTATTATTATTATTTTTTTTTTATTATTTTATTATTATTACAGGTGGTCTGTGACCCGTGATGTTCATCATTTTTCTCTGTTTTGGTTACCACATAATTCCATATGTGTTATTTCATAGTGTTGATGTCTTCACTATTATTCTACAATGTAGATTATTCTATTATTACTACCCTGCAAAAAAAGGTGCAAAAACAGATCCCTCCAACAACAGACCAATCAGCCTTCTCCCAATCATCAGCAAGGTTATGGAATCATCATCACTTCAGACATTAAATCCTTCCTCTTCTCCAATGGCCTGATTTCCGATCATCAATTTCGTTTCAGACCAGTACACTCTACTCTGGATCTGTTGCTTCTGCTCTCCCAACAATGGATGGAGGTCCTCAATGCCAGACATGAAATCGGAGCCATATCCCGAGACATATCGCGTGCTTTTGACACGGTCTGGCACCCTGCCCTGCTCACCAAACTTTCTTCCTATGGTCTCCAAGGCAATCTCCACTCGTGGCTCGCAGACTTCCTCTTCTGTCGCAGCCAACGTGTGGCCCTAAATGGAGTTCTTTCATCCCCTCTTCCTGTCCAGACTGGAGTTCATCAAGGCAGCGTTCTGGGCCCTGTTCTTTTTCTGGTTTTCGTCAATGATCTCTCCAACTCTCTGTAAAATCCTCTTTATCTCTTTACTGATGTCTCCACCCTCTGGTGTACCACCAGTCATCCCTCAGACCGGCAAGCAACAGCTTCTTCGCTCACAGCAGATCGATGTAAAATCACAAACTGGTCCAACACGTGGAACATGTCTTTCAATCCAGACAAATCTCACACTCTCACTATGTCTCTCCGAAAGGACCATTTAGAAATCCCCCATCCACTTTCTCAACAATCCTCTGGAAGAAGTCCTTTCTTTCAAGATTCTGGGTCTCACTATCTGCTATGACCTTTCCTGGGAAAGCCACGTTTCCAACCTGGCCTCCAAAGCCAGTCGCCAACTGGGAATCCTCCGTCGTGCAAAGTCCTTCCTCGGCCCACCTGGGCTGCTGACCACTTACAAAGCTTTCGTCTGCAGCCTGAAGAAATACTGTTGCAGGGCCGGGTATCAGCTGCGAGCACGACCGCTAGATAGAGCGGCAGAGTTGGCTCGACCGATCACCCGGAATTTAGATCGTACCTTTTCGGAAAACTCCGAAAAAGCATGGGTCCCTTATCTGACCGTGAAGTGTCAATATTTCTGCCACGTGGTACAGGGTTATTTGCCAATTTCCAAAATACCTAGATTTCCACGTGGCGATTTACCAAGTCTCCACACCCTCGACGGCACCCGTACGGAACGAGCCGCTTAGCGTACTTGAACCGTGTGCGACCCGAGCGGATTTTCACCAAGATTCGTCGGTCCAAATGTCCCATTACAGCGGCAACAGCCTGGCTAATTTTCAAACACGCAGCACGCTAAGCCAATGGAGGGAAGGACACGAACGAGCTGAAACTTTTAACAATCGGGGTATTTATTCACAATGGGGAAATGAGGGGAGCACATGAGGGCAGAGTTAAACCGATTGAAAGAAATGCACGTATGTACAAGCAAAAAAAGCACTTAACAATTCATTACTTATGGACTGGCGCCACAAACACACACACATGCACACACCCAAAATAATCGGACCAAAGTGGTCTTTATTCGGACCTCCAGCCCGCAGGACAGTCGAGCTAGAGGCGAGAGTCTGTTTGACCTTTCCGCCTCGTGCGGTCTTCAAGGACCAGGTCCTCGGGGCAGAACTGGACCCCCAGCACGATCCAGACAATCCAGATGCCCTCACAACCGGGCTCCAGGCGAACGAAGTCGGCAGGGCGAAAGCTGGCAGGAGAAGACCCTTCCTTGCACCGACCAGTCCGTGCACAGACGCTTTCGCACTGAACCACCTTGCACGCAGATGCTCACTTCTTGCCAGAACCAATCCCTCCACGCGTGCAGACCACGCCCATAATTATACCCCCCTCCTCAGAGAGGAAGGGGGCCACCTCCTCGCGACCCTCCCTCTCTCACTGGCTGGTTTTGGCGCACAAATCGCTTGTCGTCTCTCCCACTGGCCAAAACGGGCGTCAAACTCCTTGATTGGCCCGGTGGCGTGATGACATCACGTGGACCGCCCCTCACACAGTCGGGAAAGTCTGAATGGCTGGGCGACGGTCACCTCACTCGTTGCACACTGATTGGTCGAGGGTCGCCGCGCGGCTCCTCCTTGAACTCCGCCCACCATGACGTCGGCCAGAGCGAAGTGAAGGTGAGGGTGATGCGGTGTTGTCGGCGTTGATGTTGGTGGTGTAAAAATACAAGAAAATCTAAAAATCAAAATAACTACGCAGCGCATTTACATTTAATCACCCATTAGACAAGGGACGGGGACCCTAACTAAAAAACACATACTTACCAATATAACTGTTTTATAGGACCTGTATGTTGAGTGCTCACGGCTTCCAGATTCGCAACACTACCCCCTCCCCTTTTTACAGATTCGTCACGAGTCGACAAATTTTCGTGTGACCAGCATGTGTAAGTTTTCCCCTAATTCACGTTACCTTTGGATCCCAGAGTGCGACATTTTTTTCATACATGTCCCAAAAATAATTAACCTAATGCGCTGCGTAACTAACTAACAGTCACACAGACGACTTAAATATATAATTGCCGGCACTACAACAAACATGCAGGTGGGTTAAAGAACTTATTTACAATTTTTACCTTAACTATTTACACTAACCATGGCCCAGGACCTGTCATCTGTGGGGAAAAAGGCATGGTAATGTTAACAGTTTGTGTGGGTGAGTGCACAGCAGCTTAAAGGTCATTCGTCCTCGGGGCCTGCTCAAAAGGTCCCCCTTGAGTATTTCAGTTAACCTTCTTCTTTTCATTCTTTCACACCCCCAGCTGCTGCAGGCAACTCACCCTAACACGGCATGCCATGTGCCGTCCCACAGGCCATTTGAAGAGGTAGCCAGGCTGCCCAATGAAGTCTCCGGCTCCTCTGTGCAAGAAGAGGTGGCCAGGCTGCTCACTGCATTCTCTGGCTCATGGAAACGAATGGATGATATCAAAACACAATAATGATGCACGGGCTGCTCAATGCAGTCCCCGTGATGTGGCTGCCTGCAGGGCAGTCCTTGCAAAACTGGATGATCCTGGTGCACATGGTTGAGGATGATGACACAGGGAAATGCAAATATGGGCTAGCAGGCATGGGGTTATGGCGGAGGCAGGCGAACAAGGCATGGCAAGACAAATGCGGAACAGCAAGTACAGCACAACATGCCGGCAGGTGAAGCTGGCCGGCCTCTGATCTCGTTCCGTGTGGGTCTGGAGGGAGTGCGGTGGTGCCGGCCGCTCTGAAAACTGACTCGGACCTACCCTACTGTCTCCCTCCAACCTATCGCCTTTGCCTGTCTCTGTCCATACCCACTCCCTTAATTTGCAACACAAAACAACAAAATTTAGCCCCTCTTTATTTTTATTTATATATATATATATATATATATATATATATATATATATATATATACATATATTAATTTATTTTATTTATTTATTTTATAATTCCGTCTCCCTAACCCACTTCCTGTCTTTGTCCGACTAACCTATCCTATCAACCTAGCCTACTCCCAACCCCTACGTTCCCTTTCTGGAGGGGAACAGGGAGAGACTAGCATCCTGTCTCGAGGCCCAACAAAGCATCAGAATGGCCTCCTGCAGAGTTCAGAAATCTAACCCAAGGTGGGTCCAGAGAGTGAAGGGATGGATGGTGTGAAGGGGTCCATCTCCTAACTATCCCACTTTTTATTAACTTTAAACTACCACGGGGCTTTCCAAAGCGCCTGTCACTTAAATTATAGGTTCTAACAACCATGATTCCCGTCGCCTGTGTTGGTGTCTATTATAAATTTGGGCCGAGCCCTCAAATTTTCTTCCGTGCCCTTGCACAATTTCATGGCTGGGCAGCGTGGCTCACTTGGCAGAGATTCCCCCTCTGCCGAATCTCAAATTATGGCACCCCCAGGACCTGAGGCTGTCTCCGAGCCTACCTGCTCCCTATGAACCAGGGGTTACCCTTCCTGGCATTTCCCCCCTTCCATGCCCACGTGCCATCTTTGGTGCTCCGGGTCCCGTACTGTGGGTTCCCTGTGCCCAGTACAATATCTTGGACCCTTGGTCTACTCTGGCCGACTACTTCGGTGCCCGGGGTGCCCACTACTCATCTTCCCAAGCCACGCTCCCAGCCGGTGAATTTTACTACCCCACCCCTCCAAACGGGTTTCGTGCCTTTTCCCGACACCAACAACAAAACGACCTCCTTTTGTAAATTTGACTAACCCACTAACTAACACTAAACTGACCCCGGGGTCACTTGGGTGGGTTTCACTCCTCCACCCACTCATTCATTCGCACCATGCATTCCACATTCACTCCACTCACACACTCGGGCCCGCTGACCCGCACTCATTTATCACACGTTCTCCACTTTCCAACTCGCACCAACACTCCACACTACCATTCTCCTAACTAAATTGCCCGAACTAACTCATGCTCCCTAGTCGTCCCTTAAACTAATGCACATTCCTTTTAATCTACGTAGCTAAGCTATGTCCCCACTACACATTCCATGTCTGTCTGTGTCTTCCAGAAAAATCCATTTTCGAAATCTGTCCTAAAATCCCTGTAACTAACCCATTCCACGGGCTCCATGAGGATCAACCCATGTCCCCATGAAGCCAGTCTAACTAACGCTAACCCATCCCACTAACTAGTGCTTCCTTTTCCCAATCCCAGGATGCTTGCCACATCCAGGCCGGGCCGTGTACTTGGAGCGAGGCTTTTTATTTTTATTTTTCTCTGCACCGCCATGGTGGCGGTTTACGGCACGCCCGTTCATCCCTTTGGGCGATACCAACGTCCCCTCTGATGGCCGATCCGTGCAGCCATGATGTCACCCTGCACATCGCAACAAGCGATCACTCTCGCGGGATTCCCCACATGGGACTACGTGCGCTGTTCGCCCGCAGCTCACGCCGCGAGATCCCCGATGACGTCACCCGCGCACTGAGCCTGCGCGGTTTCCCGTGCAGGCCGGCATGAGCGTATCGTCCCGGAAACCCGCTCCGCGCATTCCGCGAACAGAACACGTGGTATGCAGCACGTGGAGCTTTGCACATGCTTGCACATGGGAACCCCCGTGTTCCAAATTCATTCAACACGCCTATATTTTCGCCATCCACGCGGCCAGCTCGTATCCGACGTGGAACGTTTTTCCGGGCCGGATCGCGAAGACGTGCGCGTGCAGGCCGTGTGCGAAGTGCGCCACGGACCTCATACGTGCCGTTGCGCGAACCTGGCGCGGTTGTCAAATTAATCCTTTGCGGCCCTCCAGGCTCACCATTCCTGTCTCCCGTCTGAATCCGTCCACATTTCAACTCCCCGCACGCACTCATGCACACCATTTCACTTACGCTATACGCACGTTTCTACACACTCTTAACCACACACACCGGGACAATCACTTCGGGGATTCGTGTTACATCAAGCGGTCCCGGGATCTCTTTACCCCCCAAGCTCCGCGTGTACCCATTCACAGCACTCATCAGCTCCACCTCGTTCAGCTCGATTGGACTCACCTCGTCGCGATCTGCTTCAAGGGAGCATAGCGTCTCCCTTTGTTCCTTAAGGAGGATATCCTGCTGCTCGCACCGGGTCACAACACATTCCCCAAGCTCAACCCCATTGTCCCTCACTATCTCTACCTGTGTGTGCTCATCAATTTCCTCATCCAATTCGTTCCCCTCTCTGGATGTCTGCGTCTCCGTCACCTGATCAATCTCCCGTATCTCTGTTATTTCTTTTAATTCCTGTGTTTGTCCTTGTGTCTCTGTTTTCATTTCCATCGTCTCCCCGTGTTTATTAATTTCAGTCTCCCCAATTATCGTGACGACGTCTCTCGTCATCCCGACCTCACCCGTATTCATCGCAGGACCGACAATTTGCACTCCCTCCTGTCGGTTCGGTGTCTCCGCCACGTGGTGCTGCCATGATGCAGTCCATTGTCCGCATTTTGCCACGTGCGATCGCCCTTATTGCCTTTTGCCCTTTCCTGGAGGTTCAACCCCATCCTCTGCATCTCACCCCGCCGCGTTCGCATATCACCCTTCATCCCATCCATTTTCTGCGCATTTGCGTCCATTTTATTTTCCATTCTTTGTGCACTCGTTTTTATTTCATTTTTCATATTTTCTTTCATTTCTTTTTAAATCCATTCAATACTTCCACTGACAGGCTCCAGTAAAATGTCCCTGACGGAGACGATTCGCTAGTGGCCGGGAGGACAGTTTGCTGGAGGGGCGCTCATGCGCCGCTCTCCCGCCGCTCCCAAAACCACTTCTGGGTTCGGCTGCGGGGAAAATTCTTGCATGGGGTTGGCGTCCTGGACCATGGGTTCGTCTAACTCTACACTACTACTACCCACCCGCCTCAGCTCGTTTTGGCTAGACATGTCGCGTGTTGGAAATAAAATTTAAACTGCTCGTAATTTGGGGGAAACGGGGGGGTGGGGCGGGGGTTCGCTCCCTACACCCCTGATCCGAATCCGTGAATTTTGTGGAGACGGAGGGGTTCGAGTCCCGCTCCTGAACACCAAATGTTACGGGGCTGGGTATCGGCGACGGACACGACCGCTAGATGGAGCTGCAGGGTCAACTCCACCGATCACCCAGAATTTATAGGTCGTCACTCCGGATAACGTCCCTTATCGGACTGAAGTTCGCCAATAGGTCGACCTCGTGGGGTAGGGTCGATTGCCAATTTCAATTTACCTAAATACCCACGTGGTCCAAACTACCTGGGAAATTCACCCTCGACGGCACCCGTACGGAACGAGCTGCTTAACGTACTCGAACCGTGTGCGACCCGAGCGGTTTATCGCTGAGATCTGGGTGGGGGGGGGGGGTTCGCTCCCTACACCCCTGATCCTTTTATTCGGTCATTTTTATTTTATTTTATTCGGTCATCACCTCCGTTGATGTTGATCCCCTGACCCCTGATCAATCGGTCCAAATGTGCCATTACAGCGGCAACAGCCTGGCTAATTTTCCAACACGCAGGATGCTAAGTCAATGGAGGAAAGGACACGAACGAGCTGAAACATTTAACAATCGGGGTATTTATTCACAATGGGGAAATGAGGGGAGCACATAAGGGCAGAGTTAAACCGATTAAAAGAAATACACGTATGTATAAGCAAAGAAGGCACTTAATTCATAACTTATGGACTGGCGCCACACACACACACACACACACACACACACACACACACACACACACACACACACACACACACACACACACACACACACACACACACACACACACAAGAATCGGACCAAAGTGGTCTTTATTTGGACCTGCAGCTCGGAGGACAGTCGAGCTGGAGGTGAGAGTCTGTTTGACCTTTCCGCCTCGTGCGGTCTTCAAGGACCAGGTCCACGGGGCAGAACTGGACCCCCAGCATGATCCAGACGATCCAGACGCCCTCACAACCGGGCTCCAGGCGAACGAAGTCGGCAGGGCAAAGGCTGGCAGGAGAAGACCCTCCGTTGCACCGACCACTCCGTGCGCAGACGCTTTCGCACTGAGCCACCTTGCATGCAGATGCTCACTTCTTGCCAGAACAAACTCTCCGCGCGTGCAGACCACGCCCATAATTATACCCCCCCTCCTCGGGGGGGGGGGCGCCTCCTCGCGACCCTCCCTCTCTCATTGGCTGGTTTTGTCGCGCAAATCGCTCGTCGTCTCTCCCACTGGCCAAAACGGGCGGCAAGCTCCTTGATTGGCCCGGGGGCGTGGTGACATCACGTGGACCGCCCCTCACACAGTCGGGGAAGTCTGGTGGTCGTATGGCAGCTTAGCTGCCGGGGTAGCTATCATTTCTTGAGGCGCGACTGTGTCGCTGATGCAGTGCCCCTCTACCAGTACACACACTGGAACTGGTACTCATTTCGCCAACCTCAGAAGGATGACAGGCTGAGTCGACCCCCTGGTGTATTAATTCAGCAGCCGACGGGGCTTGAACTCAGGACCCTGGAATTCCAAGCCGCCACCCTAACCACTGAGCCAACACCAGGCTGGGGAAGTCTGATTGGCCGGGCGACGGTCACCTCACTCGTTGCACGCTGATTGGTTGAGGGCCGCCGCGCGGCTCCTCCTTGAACTCCGCCCACCATGATGTCGGCCAGAGCGAGGTGAAGGAAGTGAGGTGAGGGTGATGCGGTGTTGTCGGCGTTGATGTTGGTGGTGTAAAAATACAAGAAAAACCCTAACTATCAAAATAACTACGCAGCGCATTTACATTTAATCACCCATTAGACAAGGGATGGGGATCCTAACTAAAAAACACATACTTACCGATATAACTTCTATAAGACCTGTATGTTGAGTGCTCACGGCTTCCAGATTCGCAACAATCCTGCTCTCCCCTCTGGGTTGGGGCTCCTGCCTCCCACCTTTCTCGGCTTCACGCTGTGGAAACCAAGGCTTTTCGGATCATTGCGTTGTGTTAGCTCTCATACGAGCCTCAACAAGGTATAACCCCCCCCCCAAAAAAAAATGGAGAAAATGAGTGAGTAATGATGAAGACAATCTAATATTTACATTCTGATGCTCGGTATGTGGGCAGAACTACCCAGACTCTGACAATCAAACAGCATGTCCCTTTGTCCATCAGGAAAAACACAATTGGTACACGAATACAGCCGATACATGCTTGTAGGAAGGTCCCAGCATCAATCCCAACATCGTGTTGGACATCTGCCATTGGACAGCATTGGATTGAGTAGGGGACGAAGTCTCACGCATCTGTGAATACGAGAAGTGACATTTATCTGTTCCATGGACCCTATGTTATGTCGGCAAAAAGAGTTTGTCCACTCGCTTTGTGTTCCTCTTCTTCTTTGCACAAATAAGCAAACTCGTCTCATGATCACCGATGGACAGCCTCAGCGGCTCTGTCTCAGACTCTGCAACCTCCAATTGGAGAGCTGAACACTGAACAGGCTCCTCCCACCTCGACCATTGGGAGGTGATGACGCATCAGTGGAGAACGTCCAATCAGAATTGACTTTGCTGATAGGTGTCTAGACTGTTCTTCATCATTACTCACTCACTTTGTGCGAATTTCACCTGAAGATAGCACAATGTAGAAAATAGTAAAAATAAAGAAAAACCCTTGAACGAGTCGGTGTTCCAAACTTTTGACTGGTGCTGAATATCCTCTGACACATTTGCATTGCTTTCTCTTTTCTAGTTTTCCTTCAAATGAAGTAATATTTGCTGCTCATATTGTCTGTGTTTCCTTTTGATTAATAACTTTTGTTTCAGTTTTATTTTCTTTCATTTGAATACGAGCAAATACAGCCTTGTCGCTTTGCTGACGGGTCAATAAAGTGGGGGGGGGAGAGAAAGAGGGAGGGAGAGAGAGAGAGGAGACAGGTATAGGGGGGGGGAGAGAAAGAGGGAGGGAGAGAGAGAGAGGAGACAGGTGTAGGGTGAGAGGGAGAAGGGGAGGAAGAGAGGATGAAGGAGGGGGAGTTGGGGAGAGTGACACCTCACCAAACTTGGCTATTCACTGTGGGAGGGAGCGGTGTGTGTGTGTGTGTGTGTGTGTGTGTGTGTGTGTGTGTGTGTGTGTGTGTGTGTGTGTGTGTGTGTGTGTGTGTGTGTCAGACAGTGACAGAGGTGTGGGAGGAGTGAGTGCTGCATTTTATGAGGGGGGAGCGAGGAGGGGGCAGTGAGAGAAAAGGGTGGGGGAGAGGAAGAAAAAAAAAGTCAGGTGAGGGGTGGATGTGGGACTAGCAAAGAGAATGATATGTGAGGCTTAATGACTGAACACGAAAAAAAATAACAAAAAAACGTGTCAGAACAGCTGTACACACAACGACACAACAAAGTTTGTAAAGTAATCCACTGGCACATCTGCAAAAACTTTGATATTCTCGTTCCAGAAAATTTGTGGGGAAATGAACCAAAAGCAATCACTGAAAACATTGAAGTTCCGCTCACCTACGACCTCATGATCCCATCGAGCGTGAACATCGAAAACAAATCATTGCGACCAGATATCATACTTAGGTGCAAAAAAAAGAGGAGAAGACATTGCTAATTGAGGTGCTAATACTGGTGATTTTGGATTAATGATGCAGAAATCAAGAAAATAACCAAATACCAAGATCTCAAGCATGAAGTGAGAAGATCCTGGAAGCTGAAGAATGCTAAAGTTGTTCCATTGATGACGAAGAACCTCATGGGAATTGATGCTGAATGACCTCACAGAGATATTTAAAACCATCCCTGGGAATATCACTACAAACGAACTACAGTTGGAAGCCGTCCGGGGCTTAGTAACGATCCTGAAGAGAGCCCTCGGCACAAAACCTTGAAAACATAAAACTTCACAGTTTGGCCCATGAATCATGACCCCTTACCGACATGAATGTGGATACTTTGAGCCCACCCTGGGAGGACTCCATTCCTCATTCTGACACCCATATATCGAGACACCAACTACACACACACACACACACACACACACACACACACACACACACACACACACACACACACACACACACACACACACACACACACACACACACACACACACACACACACTGTATTTTTCTAGTGTAAGAAGATATGCACAACTTTCATTAATCCCAAATGCTTCAGTTTCTGGCTGTTGTCTGATTAACATTAAGATTGTCATTTTTTTTTTTGATGAGCAGGGTTGGTAGGATAACCTAAAGGTACCTACACTCGCTTCTGAGCTATCCAGCCTGGGTTTGAATCCTGCGCCAACAATAAGCACCCATCCTGGTATTGCACATTCAAGGTGATTCATCTATATGTGTGCCGTCCCTTGGATGGATGTTAACCTGGGGCGTCCTGTCTGCTGGCATTAGTTGGTGGATGTCAATGATCCCATGGTGTCCTTCATGAAGAGTGGGCAAGTTATCACCAGCGGCATGAATCTGATTGCTGGGAAGGCAATGGAAAACCACCCAGCACAACCCTTAACAAGAGACCGTTTCAAGCAGCAGTGATGCTCTGTGAGGAGTACATATATTGATGACTCTGGTCTCATGTAGGGCAGGACAAATGTATCACATCTTGCCCCTGGTCCATTGTTGAAAGCCTATTATTTAGTTAAACTGGGTAGTGCTATGTTCCTGACAGTGTATGCATCTGCTCTATGAACTCCAAAATCCTTTCAGAATTGGATCAAGCAGATTGTTGTTTAACATCATGAACATCTGCTTTTTATTAATAACATTTGTGCCCCCTGTTTGTACTTTCCCAAATATTTTGATGTTCTTACAAACAATGCAAATCTCCCCTTTCTCTTTCTGAATTGCATTCCCCAGCTTTAACCTTGCCTGAGGGAAGCACACTCGACTCAGAGCTGTCTAGCCTGGGTTTGAATCCTGACTCAGCTATAATCTGTCATCCTGATGTTTTGTGGGGAAGGTGGGGACGAGCATGGAAAGTGCAAGAGGGAGCAAGACCAGAAAAGAGGCACTCAAAGAGAGAGAGACCACTGACCTTTCTGCAATGCAAGAGTGATAGGCCCAGAGACTTCATCATGGGAGATTCTAATCATTTTGAGGCCTTGGTTTTCTACGGTGTCGAGCTGAGCAACGTGTGAGGCAAGCATATCCTATGAGATGTTAAAGATCCCAAGGTGCCCTTCACGAAGAGTGGGCAAGTTTTCTCTAGCACCCTGAACGAATTACAATTTCCTACCTGGACTGCAGGTAGCAGGTGCTCTGGTCTTATTGGAGATTCCTTGAAACCAGGTTACACCACTTGCTATCTCACAGTGTGGTTGATATCTGGTCAGCTGCATCTGTACTACAAACAAATTTATCAGGTGGTTCACATGTTACATGTGAAGTGCCATCTTTGAATATGAAGGACAGCAAACAAACACATTCACACAGAATTGCATTCAGTGAACTTATATTTCAACAGAGTACTCGTTAGTGGATCATAGTGGGGTTATGCCTGGTGTTGGCTTAATGATTAGGGTGGTGGCCTTTGGATTCTAGGATCCTGAGTTCAAATCCCACTCAGCTATTGAATTAATACCAGGTGGGGTTGACTCTGCCTGTCATCCTTCCGAGGTCGGCAAAATGAGTGCCAGCTTGCTGGTGTCCTGTGTCGGAGTGGTGACCCATCCAGTATGGTGCCCAATAGCCAAGGAGACTGCTTAGGCAGCACCAACACTCTGTACAGAGTATGGTCCCAATGAATGGATGGATGGATAGCAGGGTGAGGGGAGTAGATTTATTGTCTGGTTGTTTATTCTGTCTCAGGCACGAGCATTTTGTCCAGCACGAGCATGCACATACATTGTGGAGATTTTTTATACTGCATTTTCGTAGCTCGCTGATGGATTTTTAATCCGCTCTATACCGTCAGATGACCAAGTTGTTATGATTTTGTGTCATCCACCAACGGAGTGAATCAAATTGCCGAACAATCGCACACTGCATTTGTTTCGATTTGGAAACATTGTAGTACGATGTTTTTTTAGCGTAATTGATATGTAAGTTGCGTAATGTTCGGCAATGGTGTTGGAATTTTTTGTATTTGTTCTCATAAGCCAAATTATCATGGGCTGCTTGACCTATCACTTCAATTACCCGCTGCAGGTAATTGTACCATAAATGGGGTATAGTCTTGGGCATCATTTCATAATTAGAGCTTTTTGCTTGTCTGTTGCAGCCACATGGAGACGGCCCTCTTTACTACCCGACCGTAGCTACCATGAGCCTGGGCTCGCACACGGTGTTGGACTTTTATCATTCCCGAGAGCCAGATGAGGAACCATGTATTGTGCAGGTTAGCACCACCTGGACATTGTTCATCAAAAAACATATCAAATCGTTCTTTGTTTTGTTTTGTTTTTACGATGTGAAAACAGTCATTTCATTGTATTTTAATGTATTTAAATACTTTTTGAAAACAGGACTCTGTGAATGTACTAACGAGTGGTTGCTACGAATACATGGTACTTTAACTGTCGGCGTTAATGATTTTCCATGGAAATGTATGATGTAGGCCTCCATTAGAATGCTATTTAATTTGCACCATCCATTGATGTACTCGAGAAAGGGTGGGTTTGGGAACACGTTATAAATTTCAGGTCATCGTGCGACAAGTTTTTGTTAGACGCCCCACATGTGGAATCTTGGGAGAATGTTGTCGAAGACCTCGGTTAACCACATTTTTAAATGGTCTTTAATGGTATTTAAATGGTATATTTAATGGTATTTAAATGGTCTTCCCGTACTTGGTTTGCTCAAACATTTCGTGCATGTCTGTCGCATGCGTATTATCTTCTTTTTTTGCAGACGATCTGTTGTTGTCCGTTTGAAACCCATGTTGTGGGCATTGATGGATCTTGCTACGTGTTGACTGGATTGTAGTTTTTCCCAAAATATTCATCATTGAAAATTGGGGCGTATCGTAACTGACAAACCGTGCATATGACTCCAACCTGTTTTGGTAGCTTTCTGAAACGTCATCTTCTTTGATAGCATCCCTCCTCGAAAGTAGTTCTGTCCTTCCGACACGCATGTGTTCGTATTCACTGCAGAATTGCTTCACTCCGGTTTATTGTTTGCATCCAGTGTAGTTACTTGTGATGTGGACATTTATTTTTTCCCCATTGTTATGCCTCCACCGATGAAGTCTTGGACATCATGAAGCAAAAAGTTAAAACGATGTATTTCTGAAACCACTGATCGGCAAAATTTGAAACTTGCCACATCTCATTCTACTCCCAATGGGGAATAAGGTATTGTAAGGATGACGTCATCGGTGAAGTGGTAGACCAGCCATAAATGTTTTAATCAAAATCCTTGTTTACCATTGAGATTCAGTGTGTATGTCCAGGCCGTAACATTTTTACCAATTGAGTTTTTGTCATCAAATCTTCAACAAACTGAGAATATGGAGAAATGTACAATTTTTTTTGTTTTGTCAAGTTTGGTTTGAGTACAAAGCGGACGCGGACAGGATTTGCATTTTCAGATGCTTTCTAGTTTTATTTTATTAACTTGCCAAAACGAAGTTTTGCAAGATCTGTTACTTGGTAAGTTTTTTTTTTTGTTTGTTTGTCTGTAATCATTGGATTTTTCACCTTTTATATCACTCTGTAGAGCACAATTCTCATCGGAAACTCTTGTGTGTACACATATCATAGTATTATTACAATACCCTTCAGCACAAATAAAGATCAAGGTCACTTTGCGGTAAATCATGGAGGTCGACAAAACCCTTATTTTTTTGAGTAATTTTAATCGAATCATCTCCAAACTTTATGGGAATGTAGTATATGGTCTGGCGCTCAGCTGATTAGTTTTTGGTGGCGATTGGCCTTGACCTTCATGGTTAGCGCCTGAGGTCAAACATATTTGACCCCAAGGTCAAATTTTCAAGTTTTAGGAACCATATTGTGACGTCCACGGGACTTGAACAGTCACGCCAACGTAGAATGAGCCGAAACGATGGAGGCGGTTTATTTATTTATAACCCAAAGAACCCGGTCCTAATCGCTCTACCGCAAACGGGACGAGGAAGGTGGCACGAGTCGCTTTTCACTGAGTTGATAACGTTTATTCCTCTAACCAGAAATAACAAGACTCGGCAAGAAGAGGGATCCGGGGCGATTCGACGGGATGGTGTGGGATCGGGCGTGGGGAAAACACAGACAATTCCAATGAATATACAAATCTCAAACCCTCTAAGGCGCCAAGCACACATATACACACACACACACACACACACACACACACACACACACACACACACACACACACACACACACACACACACACACACACACACACACACACACACACACACACCGTAACTATTCCTGGTGGTCAGGCTGGACCGTGGTGTCGACGCAACAGTCCCTGGATTGGCGTCGGACGAGCTGGCCTTGCTCTCGTCAGGTGGGGCAGGAGAAACCGTGGTGCTGTCGACCTCCTGGTCTTGGCCCAAGTCCGCTCACAGCCGCCAGGGAACCAGTTCTGGCACCAAATTGAGAGCAGGAGAGGGAGGCAGGTCCGCCCGCCGTTCGACCCCGTACTCCGAGCCAGCAGAACCCCAGAGCCAACCAAGGTGAGGGACGAGGCTCAGGAAGGCCACAAGACACGATGAAACCAGGATCGAAAACAGCCCAACAAAAAGCACGCTCCCAGCACAACAACCTCCACCCCAAAAAACGGTCTTTCTGTCCCGATCTTCTTCCTCTTCACCTTTTCCCCGAACAGAGCCTTTTTATCCTCCCGTCCTCGTCACTTCCAATCGAGCCGTTTTATTGGCCCTGCGCCGTCCGCCAATCGTGATCACGGGGCGGAGCCATCCGCAGCACTTTCCTGTGACGTCACGGCAAGCCTCCAGAGAATACTAAAAGGGGTTTACGCAGACTCACTTACCCTATCCCGTATCCCTATCTAATTACGTGACAATTATCATTTCCCCCTTGAAGAAATGGACATTTACTAGACAACTTATCACCACTGAATTGCTACTTACACTGAACAACAAATTTCAAAAATTTTTTTTTACTGGAGATGTGTAAAGTGATTAAGACTAATTTGGGTACGCTGATTTCAAAAATCATAACCGTTTTGCTGTATCACGTCAGGATTTTCAAGCACAGAAATATTCCCATTGCCTAGAAGTCAGGATTTCAATGAAATTTACATATGTCTTTAACATGTCTATTTCGTACAATTGTTGTTAACTTGTGTTATATTTCTTTCTTTCAGATAAAGATGAGTAGGCGTTCCTGTACCAATCATCCTGACAACTTCTGTTATGTCTGTGGTCGGTATACCAAAAAAGATCAACAGCGAAGTATATCTACAGCAGTGAAAATGAAGGCCGCCTACTTTCACTACTTCGGGTGTAAGGTGGGGGACCAAGAACAGAGCTGGGCACCACACATCTGCTGCACAAGTTGTCACACAACCTTGACTCAGTGGTTGGTGGGCAAGCGCGCAAGCATGCCATTTGCGGTGCCCATGATATGGCGTGAGCCGCAGAATCATCATGATGATTGTTATTTCTGCTGCACAAGCATCGCCGGCTTCAACAAGAAGAATAAAGGTCACATCAAGTACGCTGACTGCGTCTCTGCTCGTAAACCTGTGCCTCATGATGACGAGAACCCCGTTCCAAAACCTCCAGCTTATCAGAACATAGCTGTAAGCAGTGGTGAAGAGGATGGTGATGATGAACCTTTTGAACCCGACACTCAAGAACCACACCTTCTGAACCAGGGAGACTTAAATGATCTTGTAAGAGATCTCTCGCTGTCAAAGGCGAAGGCAGAGCTGCTTGGATCAAGGCTGCAGCAGTGGAATCTACTGGAACCTAACACCAAGATATCCTTGTTCAGAGCACGTCACAGAGACATGGCTGAGTTCTTTGAGATGAAAGACACGATGACATTCTGCAGTGACATCAACGGTCTGTTGAAAGAACTTGGGTGTGATCACGATCCTGCAGACTGGCGCCTCTTCATCGACTCGGGGAAGAACAGCTTGAAGGCTGTTTTGCTCCACAATGGCAACGAGAAACCATCAGTCCCACTGGCTCACGCGTTCGGCATGACAGAGACCTATGAGACTATGCGGCAGCTGCTTGATTCCATCAAGTACAATGACTTCAACTGGCACATCTGCGGAGACTTGAAAGTGGTGGCGCTGTTGTTAGGGCTGCAGTCAGGCTACACGAAATACATGTGCTTCCTTTGTCTCTGGGATAGCAGAGACGACAAGAATCACTGGACGAAGAAAGATTGGGAAGAGCGAAAGGAGCATGTACCTGGTCGACACAACGTGAAGCATGTCGCCCTTGTCGACCCAGCCAAGGTTTTCCTTCCACCACTCCACATAAAGCTCGGCTTGATGAAAAGTTTTGTACGGGCAATGGATCTGAATGGGCGTGGGTTTTTATACCTCAAGGAAAAGTTTGGCAACACCTTGTCGGAGGCCAAGATCAAGGCTGGTGTCTTTGTTGGACTGCAAATCCGACAGATTATGAAGGACGAAACTTTTCCGACAACTCTAAACCCCAAAGAGCTGGCAGCGTGGAGGAGCTTCAAAGCTGTGACGGACAACTTCTTGGGGAACGAGCGCGCGGACAACTATGAAGAAATAGTGCAGCAGCTGCTGGAGTCATTCAGGAAACTTGGCTCCAGGATGTCCCTGAAAATCCATTTCCTACACCAGCACCTGAACTTCTTCCCTGACAACTTGGGAGCAGTCTCGGACGAGCACGGCGAGCGATTCCACCAAGAGATTTCACTCATGGAGACGCGTTACCAAGGGCGGCACAACCCGAACATGATGGGCGATTTCTGCTGGTTCCTGCATCGTGAAACTGACACAGAGCAGCACAAACGCAAAGCCAAATGCCTAAAGCATTTTTAATTACATTCTAGTGGAGTTTTTCTGTAATTTCTATAATTTTGAAGCATTCATGATGAAATAAATGAATAAATGAATTTTTGTAAATTTCATTGAAATCCTGACTTCTAGGCAATGGGAATATTTCTGTTACTGAAAGTCCTGACGTGATACAGCAAAACGGTTATGATTTTTGAAATCAGCATACCCAAATTAGTCTAAATCACTTTACACATCTCCAGTAAAAAATTTTTGTTGTTCAGTGTTATTACATCGAGATCCTGGTACACTCGAACAGCATGGCATACCTAATTAAACATCCTAATTACCCTTTGAATGCATACCCCCCCTCAAACGTAACAATATCGTGTAATACTTCAAATTGAACACCTCGATGAGTGCTTTCTAGATATGTCAAGCTTGAGACATTATGACGTCATTTGGTGACGTTATGAGGCAAACGCATATTTTTCATGGTTACTCTGTAGAACGATTCTCATCGGACTCTCTCGTAGGCAGATATTCCTCAAGGAGTCGCTCCTGGTGGATAGCAGCTCTGTTCACCTCAGTGTGACCTTAAAGAAGTCACACGTGGTCACCTTTTGGCAAGATATGGGTCACCCTGCGGGTGACGTTGGTTTATTTTGAATGTTGGCGGAATAGGATAACAACAACAAAAAAATTGAGGCAGGGGGTGGGGTTAGGAGGGTTGGGGTGTGGGAAGAAACCGAATGACAAACCACCTCACAACCGCGACGATTTAGCTCCTGGCCATCAGAGGAGTTTGCCTAAGCTACATTAAAAATGAATTCAACAATATTGACAACAAGAGACGATTCATCATGGAAAAGTTTCGATGAAAATACAAACAGCACACAGGAACGAAAATATAAGAGAACTAGAACGGCACTCGGTAGAGTGCATACCGCCGCTGGGCTGAACAGTTTCAGTTTTGTAGCCCACTGACAGGCCAGACTTGGATCTGGACCTCCAAAATCTAATCTGCTTGTACTTGTCACATAACCAACTCATCCACCTAGTTTTGTCATAACTCGTCGACAACTTTTGAGATATCGTGCTTGTTATTATTTTTGGCCCCGTCTCTCAATGGCTGGAACAGTCCTTCAACAATTACATTATTACTTCTTCATGTTCGGATTGTTTTGGCGAAGCGTATAATATAAAGATTAACCTATTTTAATTATTCATGCTTCTGTCTTCATTAGCACCATTGTGTTAATCGAGGCGTCAATGGGATGGTTCTTTGACCTCTTTCAGCCCTTATTCAAGACGAAGTGAAACAAAGTGCGTGTGATAAACCAAAAAGGTCTAATCCAAAAGCTGGAATGCTACGTGAACTTGTTAAATAATGTTGTCTTTCTGTTGTCATTTGAATGAATTTACATTTTCCCTTGCATTCCCATTTTAAAGTGTCATATTTCCAATGATGTTCCTCTGCCTCTCCTCTTCGGCAACGGTTTAATAAGATGTGATAATTGTTTTTGACAAGGCAAGTTCAAGTCTTGATGGATTTTCCTTGGAAATGAAAGATTGTGACATGTTCACTCAAGTCTTTCATTTTGAAATGGCCTCAATTACATAATTGGCGACTGCAGTTCAGATGATTCGCCATCCATTGGCTTGCTGTCTGTCGGAGATTCGTGTGTGGTTAGTGAAACTGAAAAGTAAATAGAATTTCAAAACAACACAGCAAAGTGGAAATCGATAAATTCGGTGTTGCTATTGCTTGATTCAATTTAATTTGATTTGTTTCACTTGATAATTCAAAGAAGATACACTTGCCTATCATGAGGTTCTTGTCTGCGTTTAGGAATCTTTCCACACACTTGAACGTCGGTCGATGCGAGATGCTCGTTAACTTGTTTCTCCCCATTATGCTTATCATCGACAGAAGGCGTGTGTACAAGTTCATTTGACTCTTAGCAGGTTAAGTGGATCTTCTCTTGAGCATCTCTTGGAGCACAACATGCAGCTTAATACCTTTACCACCCTCAGCACATCTTCTGCTCCAATTAAGCGAACCAATCAGGAATATTCACACAATGAAACGTTCAAGGACACCGTCTGCATTTGGTAACTGAGTGAATGAAAGCGCAACGGACAAATCAAAGGTGTCCTTTCTTTATTTCTTTTGTTTCTTGTTTTGTCATGCCCTTGTTCCTTTTGTGATACAGAAAAGCTTCTCCATTAATTATTAACACAATTGAATAGATGACGATAAAAATAGGGATAATAATTGTAATTTATGTGTTCATAAATTATTGTTTCATCGCAAATGGATTTGATGTTCGAGGTCAAAGCCGAAGCTTTTTCAAAAAGAGACCTTTCTCGGTGATTATAACAGCCCACTTAAACTGCCTTCGCAGCTAATTAAAAGGCAAAACACAACTAACGTCAGGGCTATTCAATGCTATCAGGGCATTCCAAGCAAAACCGATGCTATAACCCATCTGACAAAAGGAGACTCGTCACACTTTCCAATATATTAGGAATCTTTCCTTGTAAAGGAAATGACGCACAACGCTCGGGGTGGAACATGACAGCTCGTGCAGAAAATCTGGAGTTGGAGCTTCCGAGAAGGTTCTCCCTCTCTATCTCTATCTTTCTTTCTTTCTTTCTCTCTCTTTTTCTCTCTTTTTTTCTTTCTCTCTCTTTCTTTTTCTCTCTTTCTTTTTCTCTCTTTCTTTTTCTCTCTTTCTTTCTCTCTCTTTCTTTCTCTCTCTTTCTTTCTCTCTCTTTCAAAGACAACCGAAGCTTGTCCGTAATTTACTGATCCTTTATCCTTGTCACCTGAGGACACTGAACCACACCTACAGCAGGAATTTATTGAACTGCTGGTGCTCACCAATTGTGACGAAGAAATAGAAACAATACCTGATACTCGGTTTCTTCCGTTGTTTGGACAAACTGTAGTTGAGGGCCTTGGTGCCATCATCTACTTAAACCAGTTTCTTTTTTGCAGAACGTAGAATTTTGAGCAAAGGTTTCCATTATTGAACCTGAACAAATCTAGATTGAGATCTGCATTAACTGAATGAGCATCTCCATGACATCCTGGGAACCACCGTTAGTTGCGTCACGCCTGAAGTCCCTGAAATGGTGTCATATAAGTGCAATTTGTTCCAAGAGCAGCACCTGGTGTTGGCGAGCTGTAAAATGTGTTGGTGGCCCAGGAAACAGGTTAGGTTGTGCACCCCTGCGGAAGACCTGTGGGGTGAACATTTTAATTTGAGAAATTAGCAAAATATGATTGAAGCAATGGTTTTTATTTGCCTTTTTTTTCAGGACAAATCATTTAATTCCTCAAAAGCAGATGATGTGTATGAAAGACATTGAATATTTGGCTTCGCCCACAAAAGTGACAATTAACAACATCCTAATTAAAAATTTATACTTTGGATTGCATTCATCACGGCATCGGTAGAGAGTTGAGGTGTGGAGGGTTTAAGTGGTTACATAGAATTGTGCGAAGAGGTGAGTTAAAGACTTCCAAACAATTCAACCGACAACAAAAGTGACCGAATGTATTACAAACTGGTTATCCCCCTCCCCAATGCAGTCAAAATCATTGGGGGGGAGGGGGGAAGGTTTTGTAACTCAGCATTTTTGGGGGTGGTGGAGGGGAAAAGGAGTCGTCAAAGGCAATGATTCCATGGCAAAAGTCGCGTTAATTGATCTGTGAGAAGATAACACACTGAAAACAGTCTTTCTGGATTTTGACCTGGCAACGTTCTGGCAAA
>NC_140969.1:84852708-84885208 GCF_056783735.1 Eptatretus burgeri | reverse complement strand
CCTCAACGGGACTTGCTCGGAAACAAGCCGCTTTAAGCAGCTCTTTCCGTCTGCGATTGCCAAGCGGTTTATTATCGCCAAGCGCCGTTGGACCCAATTATCTTATCGGCTATTAATATACAGCTGTTTATTCCGAACGCAATTATGGCAGTTCAATGGAGGAAGGGACGCGACGAGCAGGTGAATATTCAAACAATGTGGACGTTTGTTTGTACATGCACATACGCAAGCAAGGCAATGAATGGGGGTAAGGGACAAGACACGAGCAAAAAGACCTACAGCCGTTGTCTATTTATTATGTACATGCACTTAACAACAATTCTACTTATCGGACGAGGCGCCACAGACTTCCATGAAAAAACCCAGAAAGAAAAGAGAACTGGGCCCGTAGGCCTTTAATATTCCTCGGAGCTTTGAAGACCGAAGGAGCTCCGCGAGACCGTGCAGGTTACCTGCCACCCTCGTGGTGACTCGCTGGGCCCTGGTTCGGCGACCCTTGGTGTATCTCGTCGTCAACACAGCAGCTGGTGTAGCGGTGACTTGGTTAGTCCAGGCCTAGCCGTGCGGCCTGGTCGATCGGGCCTGGCCGACGACGTGTCAGAGGAGCGAGCGGGCCTTGCTCTTTTAGAGTTGATGCTCTCTTAAGAGACTGCTCACTCCTCAGCGTCGCTCGGACCGTCCCGGGGCCCGATCACTTCGGACCGTTATGTCGCTGGCTGGCGACCTCTCTCCGGCTGGCCACTTTGCTGCCGCCTCCACCGACCCACAACTCTGCATGGCACTGCAGGCTTCACTGGACTCCAGGCTCCAAACTCCGAACTGCAGACTCCAGACTGCCGACTCAATTCAACCCCGACCTCAACTGCCCTCTCGGCGTTTCAGCACGCACTTTTATCGGGTGGTGGGGGGCGTTTAGTCTTTCACCTTCGACCTCTCACCCCACGGCTGGCTCCGCCCCTTTTGTCATTCTGATCCTATCTTGCCGTCAAACGCGGACGTGGTAGGAATCGCCAGCTTTCACTACAACGAGGGAGTCTTCGTGTTTGTCGGCGGAGATGTTGTTCGTTTGTGGAATGTTGTTGCTGGTGAAAAAATGGCGGCGTTTGTGGAGACGAAGGTGAGGAGACGTTGTTTGTTGGTTGAAATGGTTGTTGGTGAAAAGAGGGCGTTGTTTGTGGAGATGATGGTGAGGAGATGGCGGTTGTGGCGAAGGTGGTGAGGTGATGTTGGCGGTTGTGGTGAAGGTGGTGAGGAGATGTTGGTTAAAATCAAGATAGGAAAGAATAACACTACCTTAAAGGTTCACAGCCCGGTGCATGAATCATTCCCGTTAGACATTGGTGGGGAAATCTAACCTGGAACACACACTTGCCGACATAACTGATCTCTGGGAAACCTGAATGGTGTTCTGTGAATTTCCACAACCGTAACACTATATATATATATATATATATATATATATATATATATATATATATATATATATATATATATATATATATATATATATATATATATATATATATATATATATATATATATATATATATATATATATATATATATAATATATTGTTGCGGATTCGCGCCCGCCGGCGTGCTGACAGCCACGTAACTTGAATCGCGGCACGTCGCCCACCGGACGGACAATCCAGTCGTGACCCTCTCGGACTAACGCCGGGAACCAGTCACGGGTGGACCTTTCGGTCTCACCGCGATCGAGCCAATCAGCCCCCGCGTGGGATAGGGTTGCTCGCCAAATTCGACCTACCTAAGTACCCACGCGGAGGGTAGACCGGGCGATCGCACCTCGCCGCAGGTCGACTTCGGACACGGGCCACTTAAGCGACCCGTTCCGTACTATCAGAATAACCGAGCGGTGTTATCGTCGACCTCGACGGTTCGATTAATTTTTTTTTTTTTTTTTTTTTTTTTTTTTTGTATACCTTGGTCGAGGCTCGTATGAGAGCTAACACACAACTCACAGCAATGAGGCATGAGACGAGGGGCGGGAGTGGAAGGGACAAAACATTGGGGAACAGACACAGGTGAAATGTGGAAGGGAGAGGGATGGGGATGGGACGGGGAACATGGCGAGGGGAAGATGGACATTAAAGGGACTTTCAGGAAGGAAAGCAGGAGAATTGAAGGAAGTGGGCTTGGGTGGATTATCGGGGGTAGAAAAGATCGAGGATTTGGATGGGGGAAGATAAGAGGTGGTGGTGAACAGCTGTTTTGAAAGCCTGGAGGGAAGAATGGGAAAGAATAGAGTGCGTATTCAGCGTATTCAGCTGAATACGCCTGAATTATCGGGCGTATTCAGCCCACTACCAACCCTTTACGTGAAGCAAGATGAGGATTCAATGAAGGAAAAGACGAAGCGAAGCGGGAAACAGTTCAATAATAAAGCACATTTATTCGCGACGAACGGAAAGCACACATATTCAATTCCACCAAAAGCACACAGAAAAAACACAATTCCATTTACACAAAAAGCAAATATAAAAGCGAAAACACAATGCAGAGCTAATACCGACTACCGAGCACACGGCAACACTTATACAATTCTACTTCACAGACGGCGCCGACAACACATACCCAAAACCAAGGAAAAGAAATACCCTCAAGGATGAGGCGGGCCTGAGGCCGAGACCGGGTCGCGCCTACCCGTCTGGTGATGAGACGCGGAGCGGCGATGGCGCCCCAACCCCGCGGGCCTCGCGGACAGTGTCTGGCAGGGGGTGGGAAAGGGGCCCCCTTGGTCGCACTATCTCAGCGCGGGGGGAAACAGGAGGGGGTTGCTGATGCTCGGGGTATAGAGGATCTTTATTATGTGCGACGAGCGTCTCCGCCTCGGCCAGGTCGCGCTGTCGGCCTCCCTCGGGTGCAGCTTCCTGCACGACGCGAGCACCCCCTCGTCTGGTGTCGCCGCCTTTCCACAGCTCCGTCCCCTCCGTTCCGCACACGACGAGCAGCTCCACCGCCCGCGAAGTCTTGACCCTCTGCTTCCGACTCTCCGACTCTCCGCCTCTCCGCCTCGGGACTCTCCGACTCTGGACTCTTCTTTGGACTCTTCTTTGGACTCCCCCCTTTTGACTGACGAACACGGTCCTTTTATCCCCCCGTAGCTTCGCCTTTGACCCCCTCCCTTTGACCTTTCACCTCGCTCCCCATTGGCCCGAGAAAAAGTGGGCGTGAAGGCTTTTTGATCCACAAATTTGCATATATCGATCGTCCTGGAGGCGGGGCCAAATCGCCCCTCGCTCACCGATTGGACGGCAAAAAGTGGGTGTGTGTCGTTTTTGATCCGTTTTTGAAGCACAAAATCCGTGATTTTGTACACGCTGTTCGACGCGCGCCCTGCACGAGTCCAACACCGGTACCCACAGCGGGGCAAGAACGGTGGTGATGCTACCGTTGCGAGGTGTGACGTGAAGGTCGTGGCGGTTGTGGTGAAGCGGCGTTGTGGTTGGTGCTTGATGTTGTGGTTGTGGTGGTAATCATGGCGGTTGGTCCAAAATAAAGATAGTAAAAGAAAAACGGCTATCCTGAAGAGTCGCAGCTCGCATAAATGACATGTATTCCCACTAGACAACGGGTTTGGGCCTAACTACACATGTACTTACCGAGATACCTCACCTAAGGGACCTGAATGGTGGTTTGCGAATTTGGTAACCACAACAATATATATATATATCGATAATTCCAGCTGTGTGTGTGTTTGTGTTTGTGTGTGTGTGTGTGTGTGTGTGTGTGTGTGTCTGTTTGTCTGTTTGTCTGTGTGTGTCTATTTGTCTGTGTGTGTGTGTGTGTGTGTGTGTGTGTGTGTGTGTGTGTGTGTGTGTGTGTGTGTGTGTGTGTGTGTGTGTGTGTGTTTGTCTGCGACCGCCGTTTCTCGACGACCGCCAGTCTGATCTGATTGAAACTTGCCAGGAATATTACCAGGGCCCCGCAGATGTGCCTTTTCGAGGTTTGATGTCAATCGGACGAACGGTTCCCAAGTTACGGCCATTTATCTGTCAACCAATGACAAGACACGGTGCTATGACATCACGAATGACGTCACAATTAATGTTTATTAATTTATTTATTTGCACGATTGACGGTCCGATCTGATTGAAACTTGCCAGGAATATTGCTGGGGACCCGCGGATGTGCCTTTTCAAGGTTTGATATTAATCGGATAAGCGGTTCCCAAGTTACGGCCATTTACCTGTCGACCAATGACAAGACACGGTGATATGACGTCACGAATGACGTCACAATTAATGTTTATTTATTTATTTATTTATTACTCTTATTATTATTTTTTTGCACGATTGACGGTCTGATCTGATTGAAACTTGCCAGGAATATTGCTGGGGACCCGCGGATGTGCCTTTTTGAGGTTTGATATTAATCGGACGAGCGGTTCCCAAGTTACGGCCATTTATCTGTTGACCAATATCTGCGAGAGAGGGGGACGGGAGAGGGGGGGATGAGAGTGGGGGCGAGAGGGGGAGGGAGAGAGGAGGGGGAGAGAGTGGGGGTGAGAGAGAGGGGGCGTCACAATACAAGAGAGGGGGAGAGAGGAGGGGGTGAGAGAGGGGCGAGAGAGGAGGGGGAGAGAGGAGGGGGAGAGAGGAGGGGCGAGACTAGGGGGGAGCGAGGGGGGGGCGAGAGAGAGAGAGAGAGGGGCATCACAATTCTTCTTCGTTTGATATGACGTCACAATTGACGCTGGGGACCCGAGTATGTTTCCCAAGTTATGGCCATTTATGATACGGTTGTTCGGATATAATTGAAAAAATGCCCCAATCCAGTCGTCGTTTACGAGAGCAAAGGAACGAAGCTGCACATACTGGCACGCCTCACCCACGATAGAGCGTACTGGAACGAGAGAGGGGGACAGAGGAGGGGGCGAGAGATGGGGGGGGTGGTGAAAAAATGCCCCAATCCAGTCGTCGTTTATGCACCTATGGGCTCGCACCTACGGGCCCGTACTAGTATATATAAAGGGGGAAGTGATTATGAATTTAACGTGACTTCTTTATTTACTTTTAACATTGTTCTTAACAAACGGGGACAGGAACAACACAGGCGTGATGGGCTGAATTGGCTTTTTATGCACCAAAGTTCCCTGATTGTTGTGTAACAGGAAGAAATGGGGAGGGGAGGACAGAGAGTTGGAGTGGGAGTGCATGGAGTTGGAAGAGGGAGATTGAGATGTTGGGAAGGGGTCGGGATTGAGGTCTTATGGTTGGGAGGGGAGTTGAGTACTTGGGATTTTGGGGCAGTTGAGGGCTTGAATAAGAAATGGGGAGGGGATGACAGAGTTGGGTTAGGAGAGGGGACAGAGTTGGGATCGAGAGGGTTGAGGCTTTTAAGGGGAGGGGGTGAGTTGAGGACTTCATTAGGTTGGGAGGAGGTTTGAGGATTTGAACGGGGAGAGAAGCACAGAGTTTGGGTGTGGTGGGGGGCGGCAGAGAGAGAACAGAGTCGGGTGGGGGTTGAGGACTTGGGATTGTGTTGGGGGGGATGGGCGTGGGGGTTGGGGGTTTGGGAATTGAAGTAATTTTATATTATACAAAATTTCCATGGGTCCCAGATAGTCCTGTTGGGACTTTTCTGTCCTCTGGTTATTTTGTTTCCTCCAAGTCTTTTGGCTCGTTTGCATCTTCGGGGTCCTCGGGTCTTTTGGGTGTTTTGGTTCCTCGGGGTCTTCTGTGTCTTTTCGGTCTTTTGGATCTTTGGTGTTTTTAACTCTTTGAACTCTCGCAGCTATTTTACCAGCTGCTATTCAAAACTCCATAGGTCCAAGCGATTGGATTTTTCTCCAGGGAGCTCAGGGTGGGGGGAGCTGAAAGTCCAAGGAGCTCAAAGTTCAAAACGTTAAGTGTCTTGGGTCTTCAGGGTCTTTTTGGTCTTTTGGGTATTTGGGTCGTTGGGGTCCTTGGGGTCATTTGGGTCCACATGGTTGTTTGGGTCTTTTGAGTTCTTGGAGTATTTTAGTTTCTCGGAATGTTTTGGGTCCTATGGGTACGTTAGGTTACATATTTCAGGTTGCAATTGTGGGTAGTGTCAGGTCAGCTGTCTAACCAATGAGTGAAGAGCAGACATACATACATACATACATACATACATACATACATACATACATACATAATCACAAACACTTGTTCCATTTTTGTATATATTCTTTGTGGAATATTATTATGCTATTATCATTATTGTTTATTGTTGTTACTTTTGTTATTGGAAGCGGCCTTGGAAACCACCATGATAACATGCAACTACACTTGAGCTGCTTTTTGTACACCTTAACATGGCGTTTTTGAGGTGGAAAAAGCAATTAAACATGGGAATTCCTTGGGATTTTTTGCGGTCCAGTCTTAGGTAACACAGGCTAAGTGACTGAAAATATGGCGAAGGCCTCTTACCCGTGATACAATTATGATCTCTGAAGTGTCACTCATAATACCCTCTGCCATTGCGTCGTTATACACGGTACACATTTACGGAGACATTGTATCGGCCCTACCTTCGGAACACTTGGGGTGGGGGAAGGGGGGTGGATCAAGCAGCCACAGCCTTTGTCTTATGACCTTTACTCCCCCTGGTAAGTTTGGTTGAGATTGTATAAGTAATGACTGAATGCATCGGCCACAGACAGACAGAAACTAGAGGGGGAGCACTCGGTAGAGTGCAAAACCTCTGCCGCCAATACTGCTGGGTCACTTAAGTGAACCTGATATCCGATTCATTGGAGGTCAAAACGGATCAGACTCGACTGAACCACGATTGAATAAACTGAACTAGATCGACGCGCATGTAGAAATGCCCAAAAAAAAGTCAATTTTTTTGAAAAAAAAGTTGCAAAATTTGTTTTTTTTTTCTCTAACAAATTTTTTTTTTGGGGGGGGGGGGGTTGGAAATCACTGAAAACATGTAGAAATGCAAAAAAAATTCAAATATTTTTCAAATAAAATCGAAATTTTTTTGAAAAAAGTTGCAAAATTTTGTTTTCTTTTTTCTCTAACAATTTTTTTTTGGTTGGAAATCACTAAAAACATGTAGACATGCAAAAACAAAAATTCAAATATTTTTTCAAAATGGCCACCATAGCGGCCATATTGGACTTTGGACCAAGTCCAAAATGTAATGGCATGATCTTTGGACCATACCTAATCCCCCCACCAAGTTTCGTCAAAATCCGTCCAGGAGTTTTTCCGTAATACTGTTCACAAACAATCAAACAAACAGACAGGGGTGAAAACAGTAACCTCCGTCCATCTTCGATGGCGGATGTTAACAAACACACTTGCTTACTTTAGTTTTACTTGCACATTACCTGTTGGATGATTGTATCACCACCCTATAATGACACACACACACACACACACACACACACACACACACACACACACACACACACACACACACACACACAATTTCATTTTTTACTGCTCGGGTAAACTAGCATGTCTGCAAATCTGACAACTCCTCCTCCCCTCCTCCTCCCCCCTTCCCACTCATTCCTGCCCCTCTCTCCTCCCCCCACCAAAGCCTCAACCTCCCCTTCCAAACTCTGTCCTAACTTTGCCCACCCCTTTCAATTGCAAATCCTCCCCCGTCCCTCCCAATACTTAGGCATCAATCCCCTGCATACTTCAAGCTTTCAAGCCCCATCCCCCTCCCCACCCTCCCAATAAAGCCTCAACTCCCCATTCAAAATCTTTCCCATTTTTACTCTCCCCCCTCACCCTCCTCCCATTCGTAAAAGCAAATGGGCATCCCCACATTGAAACAGCGGAATATTTAACACTTTCCTATTCCCAATCATGCTATCACATCACAGAAACCCATAATGGTCATGCATATGTCCAACTCATAATTTTAAGAGAAAATAGTCGGAAATAATATCAAGAAGCTGTATGACGTCCATGTTAAAAGCCCTGCCTGAGAGAATGCCACATAGTTATTTGAGCAGTGTACAGACAACAGACCGCTGACTCGATCGCTGAGGCCTATCTTCACAAGGCCTGTGACACCTATCGGCTCAAATTACTGTTACGGATGTGGAAATTCGCAGAGCACCATATAGGTCCTTAGATCAGTTATGTCGATAAGTCTGTGTTCAGATAGATTATTACCCCACCGATGTTTAACGGGAAATTATTCGTGTGCAGGGCTGTGATCTTTGAGTTTGCTGTTTTTCTTTCTCTATCGTAATTTTGGACCAACCGAAATTACTACCACCACAAAGCACCACCAACCACAACAACCACGATCACCACAACCACCTCGTCAACCGCCAACATCCCCACAGATAACGAACAGCCGCCTTCACACAACTGGAAGCTGGAAGAGGGGGGGGAAAGGGAGGGTGAGGCGCCGTGGAGATAAAAGGGTGCGCTGAACGCAAGTCTCTCGGTCGGCTGCTGGAGGTTGTGAGGTGTGTGGAGGAGAGGAGAGAGTGTCGTGTCAGAGTTGTGGGCAGTGTGTCGAGCCGCGGTAGGGAGCTGGAGAGAGAGAGGGGAGCGCAGCGGAGCCAAGGCGCGCGGCCTGCCGTACCGTGCCTTACTATGGGTCTTTGGAGAGGGGACGTCGAGGGTCGCCCTAGCAAGTCACCACGAGGGTGAGGGTAGCTAGCCCGGTCTCTCGGAGCCTTTGCGGTCTTCACGGCTCTGTGTTTATAAAGACCCCAAGAGGTCCAGTCTACCCCTCGTCTGTCCTGGGGTTTTTCCTTTGTTTCTTTTGCGTGAATGTTGTGGCGCCATGTCCGTAGGTCGAACTAACAGCTTTGTCTTGCTCGTGTCTTGTCCCTACCCCCATTCATTGCATGATTGAATACGTGCATTGTTTGCATGCATGACTGCATAACCGCATCTTTGACCGTATACGTGCATGTTTGGTTGTGAAATAAATGTGCTTGTTTAAATGTCACCCGTTCGTTGCGTCCTTTCCCTTGATTGAACTGCCACATTGCACTCGGAATATAGTTGGTTGTTAAATAGCCGATAATAAAATCAGGTCCAACGGGGCCTCGCGATAACACCCTGCTCGGTTATCCCAAAATGGCGCGAGCTGCTTAAGCGGCTCGTTTCCAAGCGGGCCTCGTTGAGGTACAATCTCTCAGTAATCTACCCGCGCGATTAATTAGGTAAATCGAAGATTTGGCGATCGGACCCTGTAGCGCGGGTAGAGTACGGACAAGGTTGTGGTGTGGTTGAAAACGCACCAGTGTTGTGGATCTCCGCCCGCCGGCAAGCAAACGACCGCTATTGACTGCGTTTACCAGTGTTGTGGATCTCCGCCCGCCGGCGTGCGAACGACCGGGTCTAACCAATAGCGGCCGCTGCGCCCACCGAACGGACAATCCAGTCGCGGCTTTCCGGATCAACGCCGAAAACCAGCCACGGACATGACGCCACAACATTCACGCAAAAGAAACAAAGGAAAAACCCCAGGACAGACGAGGGGTAGACTGGACCTCTTGGGGTCTTTATAAGCATGGAGCCGTGTAGACCGCAAAGGCTCTGAGAGACTGGGCTGGCTACCTTCACCCTCGGGGTGACTTGCTAGGGCGACCCTCGACGTCCCCTCTCCAATGACCCACGGTAAGGCACGGTATGGCAGGCCGCGCGCCTTGGCTCCGCTGCGCTCCTCTCTCTCTCCAGCTCCCTACCACGGCTCCACACACTGCCCACAACTCCGACATGACACTCTCTCCTCTCCTCCACACACCTCACAACCTCCAGCAGCCGACCGAGAGACTTGCGTTCAGCGCACCCTTTTATCTCCATGGCGCCTCGCCCCTCCATTTCGCCCCCCCCCTCTTCCAGCACGCGCGCGAAGCTTCCAGAAGCAGGGCGTTTTCCTCGCCGAATCGGGGAATTTATTTTATGTCTTCATAGCTTTCGTCTTTTCCGCACGTGTTTGTCGTTGGGGGGGGGAGGGGTGAGGCCGTCGTCCATTCTCCTACGATGAATGCCAGGCTTCTCGCAACCGTGCTGAGGTGGAAATGCAGTGGTGGTGTGGTTGGCGTTATGGTGGCATGGCTGGTGTTTGTGGTGGTCTTGATGGTGGTGTGGCGGTTGTGAGGGTGGTGTGGTTGGGCGGTGGTGGTTAAGGTGGTTGTTGTGAAGGCGGCTGTTCATTATCTCTGGGGATGTTGGCGGTTGACGAGAAGGTGATTGTGATGATCGTGGTTGTTGTGGTTGGTGGCGCTTTGTGGTGGTAGTAATGGCGGTTGGTCCAAAATAACGATAGTAAAAGAAAAACGGCTAACTCAAAGATCACAGCCCTGCACACGAATAATAGCCCGTTAAACATCGGTGGGGAAATCTATCTGAACACAGACTTATCGACATAACTGATCTAAGGACCTATATGGTGCTCTGCAAATTTCCATAGCCATAACAATACTTTTAACTTGTTGCTTTGGTCGTTTTGCACTGAAGGGTAAACTTGTAGAGAAGGCATGGTGATTGAATATGACATCTCCAAAGATGTCTTTGACTTTGCATAGCAGTAAGCACCAACATAGCGGCCGTAGTATAGAAATTGTGGGTAGAGTCAGGTGAACAGTCCAACCAATTGGTGGAACTCGGACGCACGCACGCACAAAATCACTGCTCCTTTCATAGTAAAGATTATTCACTTCCATTTGTGCAGTCATTTGGCATTAGGTTTGTTGGAAATCTGAGAGTGACAATATCGACTTCACTTTTGTTGGGGTATTAATCACAGATTAATGCATTTTATGAAATGATAAAAAGGTCGAAACAGCTTGATGGACATTTACGCATCTTCCTTCACATGCACTTCCTTTGTGTAGAGACTACGAGGAGTTCCTCGCAGAAGGATTGTGAAGAATTGACAAAACTGTTAACTTTTATACTGGCAATTGGGAATTTGCATCAAGTTCATGGAGCCATCGGACATTGACGTTAATTGATACTTGATGGTTCAATTGAGATGAAGAAATGGTATTTCGTTTGTTCACTCATTGTGCACTGACTTGCAAGACATCAATATTTGTTATATTACAGAGAAATTGGTGAAGCTTTAAGCCTCATGTGGTAATCCCAAAACTGCAAACATCACGTGTGTATTGAACATACCCCATTGGCAAGACTGAATAATTTGGCGATGCCTCCACTTTTGGAGAGCGATTGGTAGATAAATTGGTTTTCCTCATGACATCGACATTGTACCAACAGACATGCCGGACATTGACAGCACTGCATTAACGATGATGCCCGTTCAACACCAAATGACATTCTTCATCCCTAGAAATGCAAACCTCATCAATGTTAAAGTACCTTTGGAGCTGTGTGGCTAATTTTTCTCAAATTGGCTCCATTTGGCTCCAACAGTGCACCACATAGTAGTGATATATCAAATGTTGTGGTTTAAACCCAACCTCGCTTGCCAGGTAGAGTGATTCCCAGTGGGAGACACTTGACGTGGGAGTTTTAAGTCACCAATTGCTTTTCAGCTTGACTTTGAGCACGTTGCTCTTCCTAAACCAATCGGCTCAAGAAAAGCCTCGTACAAGCTTTGCAACTCTGATGAGAATGAATGTGAGATGATGAAGAATAAGACTTTCTCGAGTTTGATTGAAAAGTCAAATCGATCGTTTGTGTATTTTATTTTTATTTTTATGTCTGAATACTTGCCTCGTGATCCCATGACCCCTGTTTGATATCCTCAGCCGATTTGTACCTCCATTCACCCTTGTTAATTTATCTAATTGTATAAATACTGTTGTACCCAGCTCCTTCCCAATTCTATATCCAGGCAATGCATGACGTCATCGCCGGGTGTTGAAGGAAGGGAGTACTCCGTTTTTACTCTGTTTTCTTCCTTGTTTTCAAGGAAGAAAACAAATCGTTTTCTTTGGTTATTTGGGCGATATCTCAGCCATCCTTTGAGCTTGGAAGCTGAAATCTGGGGACAAAAGTGAAGATGTGCTTTGGCAAAAGCTGTATTTTTATGTTTTTTGATTAATCAATTACATGATTAATTACTTAATTATTATCGATTTATTACTTAATTATTATCGATTTATTACTTAATTATTATCGATTTATTAATTATCCCCCGCCAACCAACGAAGTTGGCGGGGGATTTTGAAATGGGTTCCGTACGTCCGTCCGTCCGTCACATTTCGTTTCCGGAGCTTAACTACAAATCCCCTCAAGATATATTTACGAAATTTGGTACACATATCAAGCAAGTGATGAACTGGTGCCTTTTGATATTTAGAGATTTCCCCCAAAAAAATTTCTGTCACTTTCCATGGAAACAAGTTGGGTATTAAGAAATAATTGAGGTTAACCTTTGTTTCCAGAGCATAGTTGCAAAACTATTAACTATTTCTTTATGAAATTTGGTACACACATCAAGGATAAATTGAACTGGTGCCTTTTGCTACTTGTCCTCATTTACTATGGCTGGGGATATCGAAGACTTTGTCTTCAACGGATGCTAGTTACTTATTTATTTTATTTCTCATCTGGGCAATATCTCAGGCATCTTTTCAGCTTGGAAGCTAATATTTGGACATGCCATTGAACAAGTGATTTGACTATAAAGGGTATTTTTGATTTATTTACTAATCAGTTAATCGATTAATTATTCATTGTTCGATGAATTAACTTTCACAAGGTTACAGTTTCAGATGAAACGGTGGTGGTTGAGGTATACCATTCAATCATCAGTTGATTGAGAAATCAATTATTTTACGATTATTATTTGTTTATTTGAATTAATCAATTAATCGATCAATTATTGTAGACCGCTCCCTCCCAATTCCGTCTCCATGTGCTGCACGGCACCATTGCCGGGCACCGAGGATGCCCCAGCAATGTCGCACACTGGAGGATTTGTTATTTATTTATTTGGCGTGTGATTGCATTTTCTTGCATTTCCGTGGGTCCGATTTGCATTCAGGAACAGAACAATTGTGGATCACCATTTTGAAATTTCCGCTCTTTCGTCTAAATGCTGAAAAGTAGGTTTAAAGGGCTATTTAAATAACAGATTGCCCACTACTAATTGTGGGTTAAAAGTGCCTGGCAAGGTAAACCAAATCAATGTGTGTGCGCGCGCACGAGCACACACACACACACGCACACGCACACGCACACGCACACGCACACGCACACAGCACTTGCGCAAAAAGACTCATTTAGCGCTCATACTTTAGTTCGAAAGTCGTGTATTGGTCTTGCAGCGTTCAGTTTGTTTCTATTTGCTTTGCAGACTTCACCATTGGAACTCCAAATGTGGTGTTCCAGAAGTATAAAATTTGGGGTTCTCGCTCGTCGTATAAACAGTGCAGCAGGTCATGTCCCAAACCTAAACCACATCCCTTCCCAATGTCTTGTCATACCTATGTTTCATGTCCCCTTGTACGATAACTGCTTGTGCACGTGTTTAAGTGTGCACTCATGTTTGTGTGCGCTGTTGTTCAGTTATTATTTATTTTGTGACCTTTGGCTCTTGTTCATCAACAGGTTGATGGACGATGGAAAATGGGGGTTGAGCATATCAAACCAACAGAGAAGGTGAACGGTGAGCCTGAAATGGAATTGGGAAAGGAAATCGAATCTGACTTGTCTGTTTCTGAGCCTCGACACAATCACCATCCATCTCGATTTGCCTTCTCCTTGTTATTGGAACGTCGCAGCTTCCTCGTTCTCCATGACAACCTCTATTCCACATATTTGCATGGTATCCATGCTGTGGAGGCAGATGACTTTGAACTGAAGCCAGCTAACCTGGGTTCCAAAACCAGCTCGCTAGGCCAATGCCCAACCCGCACCACCCGTGTCTCTCTAACTTTCCGCAGAGTACCTCACACTCTCCAGGCTTGCCTCCGACTCGGTCGTTAGTACCTTATACGATGCTAGTTATCATGCTCTCAGGAGAAATGGACAAGGATAACAAATTGTGAAGGGAAGATTTAGAGGAAAAGAGAAATCGTGATGATCTGAAACTTGTCAATTTATTCCCTCTAATGCACAACTGAGCTTTTTTTGTGATTTGTTTTCTCTCAATCTATAAGAAAAGCACAGTCCTGGAATGTGATGCATTTCAATCTGTATTTATTTTTGTCCGATGACACCTAGTTTCTCTACTGTCTTGAACTTGACCAAACATCTTAATATGAGGAGTATTCAAAATGTATAAGAAAAAGGTGTTCCTTAGTTCCATGGAACATTGGGCACTTTTGTTGCTCGTTTTAAGCTTCCGTATATCCTTTGGATGTGCTATTAGTTTTGTTAAACTGATACTTTACTTTTGGAGTAAAATCTAGAAGCTTGCTCCATCTTCCTGTTGTGTCTATATTTGATCCATCTATATTTGAGAATTGACATGTTGTCAAATTTTGATGCAAAGGTGCCAAGTCCAAAGAGATCCACGATCGCATGGTTGCCATACATGGTGTAGGTTTTCCCTCATATTTTACAGTATTTAAATGGGTTGCTGACCCTCAGTGTGGATGAGAGTGCCTTGAAGATAACCCCGTGAGGTTGGGATGACTGTCAGATGCAACAGACCAACAACTTGTTCCCCAGGTTGTAGCATTAGTCATGAAGGATGGCTGTGTTAAGGTCGCCAAAATGTCCATAATGTTGAAATTTTTTTGTCATCCATGAACATTTTGGAAGAAGTGATCATGGGTCCCCTGAAACCTTGGAATTCACAAATTGACAGCAACGGCTGACGTGTTATGAGCATCCGGGCGACTCTCTCACGTCTGGGAACTGGTGATAAAAGGTGGCTTCACCATTGGGTTTCTGAAACCAAATTGGAATTCAGGCAAAGGAAGCACAGGGGATCACCACAGCCCAATCAATTTTTCATCCAACCCTTAGTTGCAAATTTCATGGCCTCAATTTTCTGGCATATGCTTGATGTTGGCTTAATGGTTCGGGTCGTGGGCTTGGGATCCGAGGATCCTGGGTTCAAGTCCCATTTGGCTGTTGAATTAATACCAGTGGGGTTGATTTAGACTCTCATCCTTCTGAGGTCGGCAAAATGAGTGCCAGCTTGCTGGTATCTTGTGTCGGAGTGGCGACCCATCCAGGATTGTACCCAATAGCCAAGGAGACTGCTTAAGCAGCACCAACGCTCTGCACAGAGTATGGTCCCAATGGATGGATGGCCTAGTCTATTTTATGCAAACAAAGATGGTTTGAAGGACAATTGTAATGAGTGCCTTGAACCTGTATTGAAATATCTTTCAAGGAAGTTGTCATTTCTTGAATTATTCAGTATCTTGCTCTGAAAAACTTTAGAATTCACCTTGTGTGTACCATGACTGAGAAAATCAGTGTATATTCATAAAATAATCATTTGCATCACTCTTCAAGTTACACTCAAAATGCAAAAGCATGTGACGAAACTTTCACCAAACTGATAATTCCAAGTACTGACCTTGCAGCTTTACGTGTGAAAGTCTGCAGGAAGTCCTCGTGAATACTGCTGATAAAACTCACTTTTCATTTGTGGCAATTGGATTTAATATAACTTATTGAAATGCAAATAGGCATGGATTGAACAAAACAAATATTGTCATTCGCAGTTTTTCCATCCTCCGGTACCAGTTTGAAATAAAGAGCATGATTATATTTCCACAGAACAGTGAACCTATGAAAAGCCGGATGTCCAGCCATATTGAAACGAGGGCGGCGTTGCAGTCGACGTTGATGGCTCTCACCGAGTAATCAATCTTGAGTGCATTTGTGGGATTTGTCACCCATCATTGCTCTTGTGAAATCGTCTCTGCCTTTTATTCCATGGCATCCGTCGTCTCGGAAACCGCTGCTGTTGCCACAGCAACCAAAGCTTGTTTCCTGGGCGACAGGCTAAAACGGAGAAGGTTGTATGACTTGAATTATAGTTTCGGTGAGGGGGGGGGTGGCGGGTGGGTGGCAAGTGCGGCATGTGTGACATAAAAGATGCATTTTCCTAACAAGATGCAGATAGATATTCTTGCCTACTGGGAAACAAGATCTGTTGATTGTTAGTAATGAAATTGAACGGAGTGACATTGTTATAACCCGACGGTGCAATCGGTATTCTTGTAAAGCGCCTTTGTTGACCCCGGTGTGCGTGCGTATTCTGCCTCACCAGTAATCTATGGCAGTCATTTCCCGAGTACCTTCAGAACTTCGGTCATGTCAAACTACCAAACTACCGACAAACGTTATGAGGCCCAGGAATTTTGACCTTGGTTAACTCTGACTGTATTAGGTTTCAGCTTTCACATGCTCCAGGAAGGATAATTTATATCTATCTTTTCTTTGTCTGTCACTGTTTTGTTCCACTCACTGACATCCATTCACAGCTATCAAGTGCAACGACAACGATGAGTTGAAATGAAACATGGATATACGACTTGTTTGGAACGTTATCATTCCGTCGCGATAGCCGACACAGTCAATCCCGGTGAGTTTTACTCTGAATGTTCACAGTGTAAAACCTACCGGCCGATGAAGAAGATTTAAGATTGGACGTTTTATCCATTGTCTCAGTTGATGTTCGAATGAAATGCAAATGCGTTGCTTCAAATGTTTGCTGATTGCTTGGTGAGTTGCGGCTGTCGAATTGCTAACATTTAAAAATCCACCCGATCGAAAAGCGCACTGATACACCACATTGATACCGCCGGCATCACACACTTCATTTGTTTCCAATTTTTTTAGTGATTTTTGCAAGGAGTAATATGAAGATGGTTGTATAATGATGAGCAACACTTATTAAAAGAATTGAAGTGTTGCGGCTGGGCAGAAATGAGAATGGGATTTTCATTTCGATGAAGACATGTTGATGAATTAGTTAATTAATTCTTGAAAACGATATTGGTTGGGTATGAACAAAAAAAAAAAGAGAGAAATATAATTGCATGCACTATAAAACAAATTTTACATTACTGCATCTAAGACATCCAAAATTTCCTTTGGGCCTTGCTGCTTGAATGCCCAGCATGAGGTTGCTTACCTGGCTTCAGCGGTTTTAAGGGCAATGTGCATGTGCCTGCTTCGTCAATTTCAGGATGTTAAATGATCAAAATTTGAACGATTTGCTTTTGGAATACCACTGTTTCCTTTTATTTCCTTGGTTGTCGTTTTTTGAATACTTGTAGGATTGATGCATCGTTCGGCTGCTTGGTTATCCTTCTGTAAGAAGTCATTGACTTCCTCAGATATAACAGATTTATGACAGGTTTGTATGCTGGGGGGGGGGGCATTTATTTTCTTTTAAAATTTTAAGTTTTTTTGCACAAAGGTTTGAGTTAGGGCAATGGCAGCAGGGTAATTGGACAAGTTACTCGGAGGTGCAGATGGTTTGGATGAATGAGCCGGTTCATACTGATTGAGCAGCAGACGTTTTGCTGTACTAATTGACCACCAGTTAAAATATCTGCAGCACTTTCACATCATAATATGCATCAGCAACCAGAACCTGGAATGACGTCCTTTGTAAATGCGAGTTAAAGGAGTGTCACTTATCGAGACCCTACGCTCTGCTGATCGAATTGGCACCCGGGGACATGAGGCTGAAATTCGCTGAGATAAACCAAGGTGCTGTATGGTGGTCTTGCTGTGAATGTCGGAGGGAGTAATCGATAAATATATTCTCCAATCACATTGATCTCTGGGGAGACGAACATCAATAGCTATTTACAGAAAACAGGTCCTTATCATTAACCTTATTGCTTGCCTAAACCTACAAGGGCAGGATTGCACAAGGGTATAGCATTAATGGAAGAAGTAAAAGAACAAAGTGGGGAAGAGGGGTGAAAAGAAAATGTCAACAGAAGGAGGGTAAATGAGGCGACTGGTTACAGCATTGGAGTTTCAGGAGGAACTCAAATAGACAAAGATTGAGTGAGTCATCAAGAGGAACCTGGATAGGGTTCAGGTTTTCGAGGCTTCTCCTCTACCCTCAAACCAATCCAGGTGCAGCCAGGTGAACCTTACAAAAGCTATTTGCAAAATTCAGCCCTCCGTCGACAAAGAAATGGAAAGAAAGGAGAGATGGAGGACAAGGAGAAACTACGCACACAACAGAAAACACACACATACACACACATACACACACCTCTATTCATTATGTAGGAATGAATACCTTACTGTTTCTTACCTTTCCACTACAGAATGTACACAGAATCCACCAACACACAAATCACTACACAGGCTCTATTTATAATGAAGTTCCAGTATCAGTAAACACTAAGGATGCACTTTAGGTTGATCAATTAATTATTTAATTAAATACATACATACAATTTTTTTTAAGGCACACATGATCTTGAACAGGTTTTCTGCAAACGTATACTTATGACGCATTCTCGAGTCAATATAACTACTTAAGTGTTTGTCATTTTGACAATTTGAAATGTGTTTGACCGGGATGTCATGAGGCGGTATCTTCATCCAACCTCATTACTGGCACACACTGGGAGTTGGAGGATGTGCCAACATGGAGTAGGCACAGTGTCAATCAATATGCCGGTGGAGGCTAGGCATGGGCATATTTGCATAGATACACTCTTGGTTCTTTCCTTTGAACTGTTCATAACTTACGATTTCATATCTATTGGAATACAATATTGCAGAACGATAGAATTCCTTTTTTAAGTATAGTGTGGAACCACCTAGTATATGGATTCCCCAACAGAATGAATATTTTAAAACAAAACACAGGTACACACCTTTCCTTTCCTTTTATTTGGCTGCTGTTCACATGGCAACGCTACTTCAGAGAGGCAGGTTATCGTTTACATTTAGATTTGAATGTGAGATAGAAACATAATGTCAGAACAAGTCAATGAAGCGATAACAATGGCATGACAAGTCAACACCAGAAGATGGAATGTTGCTGATGTCACAATGGATGGATCTGACAAACACTTGGACAAAAGTCCCACTTTTTTAATGTACAAGATTGAGGCTCATGGAAGAGGAAGATGACTGAGGGTACAAAAAAAAAAGTAATGATGTGACAGTGGGGCCCACATTTGGACTTGACAAGCAAGAGAATGAACAAACAGGAAGAGAGGATGGAAATAAACTCACTTACATATAAAGAGTGTTGAGTTAGGTCGGGTTAATAGGGGAAGAAAAGATTACAGAAGAAATGGGGGGGGGGATGAGGTGAGATAATGGTGCAGCACATGCGTGGGCGTCGATCGCTACTTAAAAGTTTGGGGTGGGGTGGGGTGCGGTGGGGGGGGGGACATTGCAAGTGCAAATTGTGGAGATAATAGTGATGACCAGGCAGGTCGAGCCCCTGCAGATTGTAGATTCGAGACGCTCATTGCTGTCTGTGGTATATTCTGAGCATTTATCCGACCACCTTTGCCATATTTCTTTGAAATAATTTAACTCATAAAAGGGGTGATTAAAAAAAATTCGATCCATTTCCATGGAGACTGCCACGTGAAGTGGCTTGGCGAGTAATAGCCGTTCCGTTGGAATGCTTGCTTGAACTTTTTGAATCAAGCAAGCTGCTTTGTGAGCAATAGCAAGCCGCTTGCTCACGGAACAAACCTAACCTGCCATTGCCCATCCATTTTGAGTGGTTATCTCATTCTCCATCTCGGTTTGGCTCCTATCTATTTAGCCATTCCAGGGGGCCTTTCTTATCAATTTCCGGTCTGTCCGTTTCTTCCTTTTTATCCTGCTCTTTTGACATTGCGGAAAAAGTTTTTTTGGACTTTTGTTTTTGTTTTTTGAACCATAAGCAAACTCGATTTTTTTCTCGTACAAATTTGAACACTTACTTTGATTTTAAATAAGCAGTTATAATTGTTCACTGATTTCCCTTCATGCAAATTCTTGCTTTTGTTGATTATTTCAGGTCTAGCCATTTTTTTGATGTATGACGCTTGACATTAAAGAACATACATTAAAAAAATAGATATCTGCGATCACAAAGCCATCGCCAAGGGTAAGCAACCCCGCGTAGCCCCAGCATCCCAATGTTGGCCATATTATTTTCAGACCTTCAACAATGAAAACTAGCAAAAGGCATCCACAATCATCCTTGACCATGTTGTGGGACATTGGCCAAGGCCCTGACTTTTTTTCCTCTCTTCCCCCTTTGTCACCTTCATTCGCTTTTAAATTTGTTTTCTTTGCAACCGTGAGAGCGAATGACACTAAACTTTCAACATAGGAGCGCCAACGCATGGAGAATTTTTAAACAAAGTTACATGATGATTGGATGGAAAATGCGACCACCATTTTAAAAAGCCCATTTTTCTGTAGGCATGGGCTGCATAGTCTTTCACATAGCAGGAATAAACGGCCTCGACCTCGCTTTGCCTCGGCCGAAATAAAAAAATGTGTCCCCAACCCCCATCTACAGTCTATCCATAGAACTCAACACCATGGAAATCGGTAAAAATTATTCCTTTTTTTTTTTGTTAATTAGGTCACAGTCTGAGAAAATGTAGGTTAAGGACACCAAGCAAATATCAGGTGCACAACTTCAGTGCAGGTACACTATTGTGATGCAAGAACATATTGGAAGGCCAAGTGGTCTTTGAAATTGCACATTGGCAAAATTGAGCGGACAAAAAAAAACTCATTTTTATTTTCAGACTGCAATTTGAACTTGACCTTTAACCTCATATGTAAATGAAGGCTAAATGTGTCTTACTCTAAACTATCTAGAGAGGGCAATTTCATTCCAATCACATGAAAGTTCGTGGAGTTATGATGAAAAAGTAAAAATTTCTAAAATTTGGTCACCTTAATTAGGTCAACCCCGCGTGCTTTCTATTTCCATTATTGATGCAAAATTTCATTCAGAAAGTCCCAACTGGCTCTGAGATACAGCTCAGACATTGACAGAGAGAGAAAAAGGAAATAATAAAACCTAATGGTGGTTTTGTGTTACTAAGGGTGTTCTAAGTTGTGTTACTAAGAAACTCTGCTACCATAAAAAAATATTTGGGGTGTTAATTGTAGAAATAAATCATACAACAGCTATAAGCCATCCCCTATCATAGAGAGGGAGGCTTAAAGAAATACAGTATTTACTTTTGTTTATGTGTTGAGGATCAACAGACAAAATGGGACAATGGGAAAACGATGGAACAACTTGGAATGCACCAAAGCACATGGTGAGATATTGTAGAATGATGAGAACAGGGTCACAGCAGGTGTAGTACAGCTCTGTAATGGAAATCGGAAACACCTTAAAAATACAGTATTTACTTTTGTTCATGTGTTGAGGATCAACAGACAAAATGGGGCAATGGGAAAACGATGGAACAACTTGGAATGCACCAAAGCACATGGTGAGATATTGTAGAATGATGAGAACAGGGTCACAGCAGGTGTAGTACAGCTCTGTAATGGAAATGGGAAACACCATGAGGTGGGAGTGGGCAGCAGAGTTGATATCCCGTTGGGAAGAGCTTGTGCTAACAGACTGAGGAAGGCAGTTCCACAGACAATAAAGGAGGGGTGTAAAAGAAATGGGGTCAACGTGGACTTAAGACTTGTGGAGGGGTACCAAGGAAAGCATTTCTAGCAGATTGTGTGTTGACCTGGGGAGTTAGGTGCTGGGCAGAAGAACCAACAGAATAGAAGGCAGGAGGCTCAAAACCAGGATAGAGCTGGTTATTAACTGCAAGCCCACAAACCCGCAGAAGCAGTTTCTGAGACTCCGATCGAGCAGATCTGGTCGATGTGAGATTTCAATGGCATGGAGGGTCTTGTATTCTAGGACCTAAAGGGGCGCAAGATGGGAAGATTTTGTCTCCGGGCAAGTGGCGTGACCAAATCTAAACTTTTTTTTTTTTAAACCTAAAGGCAGAAACAGTATTTACTCAATGATCATACATTTTGGCTTCAGGACCAGGAGGCATGTGTTTAATGGTGTGACCATGATTAGCACGTCCCATGATATTACCTGCCCTGCATCACATCCCTTAAGCAGTTTGTGGTCTGGTCGTATATGATTCCAATGGCCCGGTGGTGAATATGCTACCACCTCCTCTTCAATCCAGCTGAGTCAAGAGTCTATTTGTAAACTTTCTCAAACAAAGCAACCAAAGTTGAAGTGATTGTTGCTTTCGCATTCGGTCTTTATCCTGTAGCAACAAATGAGATCCCAATGGATTGCTGATTGAGGATAAGTGTGAAAGCTCACAAGCCTTCCCACTGCAAGCTACCATTGTCTCTGGGCAAATTGTTGTTCCTGTGATATCATATATCCTGAAGAATCTCAACGAGGAATTCAAACATGACTTCATGATGGACAAGGAACCGACAAATTATGTGGCGACTTCAATTGTCATCACGCCAGTTGGCTAGGTGTGGGTACCTCTCTCACCTGCCATGGGACATCAGCAAAAGCTTTCTGTGACTCATTGGGACTGACTCAATCGGTCAACTTCCCGACCCGGATCTCAACCAACGGTACTCCATCTCTTCTGGATCTGATTTTGACAAATTTCCCTGACAATATCTGCTGCTCTTCCTTCGCTCCAATTGGTTCTTCTGACCACGTCCTTGTTAAAGTGGACATCTCTCTGGCTGTTATCAGAGAACCACCTCACCGCCGTCGAGTCTGGCATTTCACTCAAGCCGACTGGCAGGGTCTCCGAGCAGCCATCAAACTTACAGACTGGTCTCCTATCACTACTTTCTCAAACATCAACTCATCCTGGGAATTCTTTCAAAGAAACTTGCTCTCCCTCATGCACAGATTTATCCCCTCTCGTGTTCAGTTGTCTTACCCTTCCTCCCGCCCTTGGTTTACTGAAGCTTGTGGCGAGGCAGTTGTCCTGAAACAACTTGCCTTTGCCTCATGGAAAGCAAACCCAGCTGAGGACAATGTCAGTTCTTTCCACAAAGCTCGGAACAAGTGTGTATCTACCCTCAGGAGAGCCAGAAAACAACACATCTTTCTCATCTCAAGTCTGAACTCTCAAACCTCTCTCCCTCCTCAAAATCCTGGTGGCGTTTAATCAAATCTGTTTCTGGTGTATGTTCCCCCTCCATCCCCTCCCTTACCTCAAATGGCCGCACTGCTGATTCCACACGTGATAAAGCTGAATGTCTAAACTTCGGTGTTTGCAGCTAAATCTTGTGTCCCAAACCCATCACTATCTCTACCCACTTTACCCAGTCGCACCCAACTGTCCCTGGACTCTGTATCCTTTTCTCCTGACAAGGTGGAGAGCTTGCTTTCAAACCTCGAGTCAGATTCTGCAACCGGTCCAGACGGCATCAGCCCACGTGTCCTCAAAGCCTGCTCTTCTGCTCTTGCTCACCCTCTCTCTGTTCTATTCACCCTCTCATTTTCCCAAGGTCATCTGCCATCTGCTTGGAAATCTGCTAACATCACTGCCCTGCATAAAAAAGGTGCAAAAACAGATCCCTGTAACTACAGACCAATCAGCCTTCTCCCAATCATCAGCAAGGTTATGGAATCCATCATCGCTTCAGACATGAAATCCTTCCTCTTCTCCAATGGCTTGATTTCCAATCATCAATTTGGTTTCAGACCAGGTCACTCTACCCTAGATATGCTGCTACTGCTCTCCCATCAATGGATGGAGGTCCTCAATGCCAGACAGGAAATCCGAGCCGTATCGCTGGACATATCACGTGCTTTTGACACAGTCTGGCACCCTGCCCTACTCACCAAACTCTCTTCCCATGGTATTCAAGGCCATCTCCACTCATGGCTCGCAGACTTCCTCTCCTGTCGCAGTCAACGTGTGGCCCTAAATGGAGTTCTTTCATCCCCTCTTCCTGTGCAGGCTGGAGTTCCTCAAGGTAGGCGTTCTGGGCCCTGTTCTTTTTCTGGTTTTCATCAATGATCTCTCGGACTCTCTGGAAAATCCTCTATTTCTCTTTGCCGATGACTCAACCCTCTGCCGTACCATCTGTCATCCCTCAGACCGGCAAGCAGCAGCTTCTTCGCTCACTGCAGATCTGGATAAAATCACAAACTGGTCCAACACGTGGAACATGTCTTTCAATCCAGACAAATCTCACACTCTCACTATGTCTCTTCGAAAGGACCGTTTACAAAACCCCCCATCCACTTTCTCAACAATCCTCTGGAAGAAGTCTTTTCTTTCAAGCTTCTGGGTCTCACTATCTGCCATGACCTTTCCTGGGAAAGTCACATTTCCAACCTTGCCTCAAAAGCCAGTCGCCGACTGGGAATCCTCCGTCGTGCAAAGTCCTTCCTCGGCCCTCTTGAGCTCCTGACCACTTACAAAGCTTTGTCCGTAGCCTGATGGAGTACTGCTCTCCCCTCTGGGCTGGTGCTCCTGCCTCCCACCTTTCTCGACTTCACGCTGTCGAAACCAGGGCTTTTAAGATCATTGGCATCTCCCGCAATGAAGCTGAGTCTTTGGGCCTCTCACTCAATCACCGCAGGTTGGTCGGTGGTCTTTCTGTCTTCTACCGACTCCTCTCCAGCCTTGCCCCCCCTGCTCTCTCTGTGATTTGTCCCAACCACATTTCCACAGGGCGCTCAAGGTCCGCCAACAACCCCCTTCTGGTAAAACTACCAAAATCACGAATCACTGCTCATCTTCACTCTTTCATTCCTCTTTTTTCCCGCCTTTGGAATAAACTTCCTCACTCTATTCTTTCCCATTCTTCCCTCCAGGCTTTCAAAACAGCTGTTCACCACCACCTCTTATCTTCCCCCATCCAAATCCTCGAACTTTTCTACCCCCGATAATCCACCCAAGCCCACTTCCTTCAATTCTCCTGCTTTCCTTCCTGAAAGTCCCTTTAATGTCCATCTTCCCCTCGCCATGTTCCCCGTCCCATCCCCATCCCTCTCCCTTCCACAGTTCACCTGTGTCTGTTCCCCAATGTTTTGTCCCTTCCACTCCCGCCCCTCTTGTCTCATGCCTCCTTGCTGTGAGTTGTGTGTTAGCTCTCATACGAGCCTCGACCAAGGTATACAAAAAAAAAAAAAAAAAAAAAAAAAAAAAATTAATTTATGCTTTGGCCGTTGGATTATAGTAGACATTTTTTTTGTAAGGGATGGTGGGAGATTTTGATGGGGCTCTTTGTCCATTTAGACCGAGAGGTTTCACCACTGAACGAGAGATTGTGGTTCCGTGGCAAGGTATCACAATTTGATGAAACCACACCGTGGTGTTCATGGTTGTAATGATCAGGGACACCAGCCGGTGTAGCAAATCGCCATTTCCCTTTCATTACTCCAGGATGTGGATTTCGTTGGAGAGAATCTTTTACAAGTGCATCAATTGCATGAGAGTAGAAAACCGAGAAATAAGCAATTAAAAGAGATCCCTGTGGTTTTTCTTTTAAAATATACATCTAGGGCAGGTGCACCTTTGGGTATGGCACAACCACAAGTTCTGAACCTTTTTCATAAGTGTGAACAATTTTTTGTTAGATGCTGATTGGTATGATACAATGAGTTTGTGTTATCTTGCAGGAAAATATTTTCTTTGAAGATGAGATAAAGTGACACAAACGATGGTGTACTTGAGGACAATAAACTAGTTTGCTTGTAAACTAACCAACCAAAAAGTAACTAGATCTATTCTGCTAATTTAGCCTGGTGTTGGCACAGTGGTTAGGGCAACGGCTTCGGATCCAAAAGGTCCTGAGTTCAAGCCCCGTTGAGCCACTGAATTAATACACCAGGGGGTTGACTCAGCCCGTCATCCTTCCGAGGTCGGCGAAATGAGTACCAGTGTACTGGGCCGGTGTATACCCCGGTTAAAATAGGTGTACCATATCCCTGTGTCATAAGAGGTGACAAGCAGGCAATATTTAAAGCGAGTATCTTTATTTACACAGGCAGGCAATCATCAAAATTAATCAAGCAGGCAAAAACACAGAAGAGCAGAATTACCCCTAACATGTATTTTCCCTCTTATACAGACAACAGACAGGTGCCATCATTCAATCCAGGAAGAAGGAGGCAAGAATAATTGAGAAGAAAGAAGTGGAGCAGTGTGGGGGCGACTCCTCCCTTATCTCACACAACCCGCTGGGGTTATGTCGGGCCAAATATTGTGACGGGTGGGGGGGGATTAGGATGGGAAAGATGGACGGTGGAGTGGCGGTGTTCTGTCGGAAGTGTGTGTTGTGAGTGTATATTGAGCTGTGAACACCCCAGGGAACTGCACTGCACTCCTTGGCCTATGGGCTGCTCTGAATGACTTGCTCCCGCACTTCGTATCCCAGCGTCCAAGGCGGCGACGAGTGCCCTCGCTCCCTCCCTCCCTCGTGCCCAGACACTCCACCAGACAGGACATAGTCCAAGGGTAGATCCAGAAGGAGGGTCCTGGATGTCTGGACCCCTCCCCCCCTAAATCTTTGGGGGTGGGGGGGGATAAAAATAAATCATGACTAAATCGCCCAACGAGTGAATTTATTTATTTAAATATACCGACATGATCAAGGTTTGTGGAAGAGCTCGAGTGAAATAGAAAGGAACAAAATGGCAAGGGGGAAACACCAACAGCAGATTAGAAGTGAGAGTGAGATCAAGGGGAGGGGGAGAAGGACAAATTGGAGTCAACGAGCTGAACTAAGGCACTCGGTAGAGCACATACTTCCACCAGGCTGAACAATTTACGTTCTGTTTCCCACTGATAGCCTGGATCTGCATCTGGATCGAAACCAAAATCGAATCGGCTTGTTCTCGTCATCTACACACTCCTCCACCAAATTTTGTCATGATCCGTCCACAACGTTTTGAAATAACATGTGATACAGTATATAGTTTTTGGCCCAATCTCTTGGTGATTGAAGAGTCACTTAGAAATAACAATAATTTGTATTATCTGGATCTGGATCTTCACCAAAATCGAATGTATTCGTCCTTGTCATACACCCAAACTGTCCATTAAATTTCGGCCGAATCCGTTCACAACCTTTTGAGATATCCTTCTCACAGACAGACAATGGGGTGAATACATAACCTCCATCCACCTTCGGTGGCAGAGGTAATGAAGAAAAGCAAGAAGAGGAAGGGGGAAGTGGGGATGAAACAGAAAAGTAACAAACCAACTAACAAATAACAAACAAAAAGAGGTGACAGAAAAGGGGGAATTCACAATAATCTCGAAAAAGGAAGTGCTTGGGAATGTGGGCATTTGGGGTGGAAAAGATCATGAGTATGGATGGTGGATGAACAGCTGTCTTGAAGCCCTGGAAGGAAAAATGGGACTGAACAGATGAGAGAAGATGGTTTCATAAGCAAGAGAAAAAGGGGAACAAATGAGGAGGTGAGGAGTGAGCCTGGATTTGGAGACTTTAACAAGACGAGGGTTACTGGCAGACAATGTGTGCTTTGCAGAAACCTGGGAGGGACAGAGCTGAGGACAGAGGGTTGAAGACCAAAAAGGAGGCAGTTGAATACAGAGAAACCACCGACCTGTCTGCCATGCGAAAGCAACAAGCCTCGACACTCAGCTTCATCCTGGGAGATCCCAATGATTTTGAGGGCCTTGCATTCCATGAGGTCAAGAAGGGCAAGACATGAGGCAGGGCTCAAAGAGGAGAGCAGTACTCATAAAGCTGTGAATGAAGGCCTTGTAGGTTATCAAAACTTCAGATTGGACAATGAAAGACCTTGTATGATGAAGGATGCCCAGTTGTCGGCAGGCTTTGGAGGCCAACTTTGTAAAGAAAATTCATGGCTGACCCAGGAGTTTGAGTGACTGAACTTCCTCAATAGGATTGTTAAGAAAGCAGATGGGAGGTTGTGCCACACGGTCCTTTCGGAGAGAGAGAGAGAGTGAGAGCATGAGATTTGTCTGGATTGAAAGACATATTCCAAGTGTTTGACCAGTTTGCGATTTTGTCAAGGTCTGAACAGAGGGAAGGGGCTGCAGCCTGCCTGTCTGAAGGATGAGCGATGCCACGGTTCAGGGTAGAATCATCAGCAAATAAATAAAGAGGATTTTCCAGAGAGTCATAGAGATCATTGATGAAGATCAGGAATAGGACTGGGCCCAGAACACTGCAGGGAGAGGAGATAAAAGGATTTCATTGAGAGCCATATGGCTACAAAAGTAGAGGAAGTCAGCAAACCATGTGTGGAGTTGAGCTTGCATGAAATAGGCAGAGAGTTTGGAGAGCAAGGCAAGATGCCAGACTTTTGTATGCCGTCGAGTAGGCGAAAGGATGGTTCCTCAGTGTGTCACACTGACTATCAAGCATGGAGGAGGAAGCGTGATGATCTGGGGCTCTTTTGCTGGATCCAGAGTCGGCGACTTGCACAGAGTGACTGGCACCCTGAACCAAAAGGGCTACCACAGCATTTTGCAGCACCATGCAATACCCTCTGGTCTACGCCTAGTTGGTCAGGGGTTCATCCTACAGCAAGATAACGACCAAAAACTTACCTCCAGGCTATGTCAGAACTACCTTAGAAGGAAATAACAAGACGGTAGGCTTCAAATCATGGAATGGCCAGCACAGTCTCCAGACTTAAACCCCATCGAGCTGGTTTGGGATGAACTGGACAGAAGGGTGAAAGCAAAGCAACCTACAAGTGCAACACATTTGTGGGAACTTCTGCAACAGTGTTGGGAAGAACTTTCCGAACAATATTTGGTTTCCATTGTAGAAAGAATGCCACGAGTATGGTCGGCTCTTATATCTGCAAAAGGTGGCTACTTTGATGAGTCAAAAATTTAGATTAAATTTTGTTCAACAAAACCAATCCATGATTTAGTTTTTTTTATCTGTAATTGTTTATTTGATGTATGCTTTAATTTCAGAGTACATTGAAACATTAAACTGCTTAAATTTCAGTCAAAACTGGAAAAATGAGGGTGTTCTAAAATTTTTGACCGGTAGTGTATATGTTGGTGACATTAGTTGGTGAACATCTAAGATCTCACGGTGTCCTTCACGAAGAGTATATGGAAATTCTCAGCATAATGATCAAATTCCTGCACTAAACTACCTACACAGGGCATTGCATCAGCGGCAAAGGCATGCCCTCAGCCATTGATGCTACCCTGTAGCCTTGTGCTGCATACGAAAGAAGAAGATTGATCATAAAAAAAATATTGTGTAAAATACCACAAATGAGGATGCTATCCTGCGATGTTGGCTGCTTTCCACTGTGCCAAGTTACTCGAGGATGTTGTTCAGTTGCTCATTGGCTACAAAGGGATCCAAGATAGCTTAGAGGCAATGTGCTTGCTGCAGAGTTGCCTGGATTGGTTTTGATGCCAAATATGAAAGGATAAGATCATAAACTGTCATCCTGGTGCTTTGCAGGCAGGTTATTGCATTGTATAATTGGCCATCATTCAAGGAGGATGTGAGATCTGACTGTTCTTCTTGCTTGCAATTGCTTATCCCACAGTCTCACGCCGTCATATTTTGAAAAGACGAAGTTATTGTTGAGCTGGTACACCGGCCAAATTCCTGCTTCATGATTGCATATCCAATGTCTGCTGTAGCTGATATTCCTGAGTCCAGATGATTATTTTTTTAGGAACAGAGTGAAAATGAAATATCACAACATTAACTATGCCTGATGCTGGCTTAATGGTTAGGGTGGTGGGCTTGGGATCCTTGGGTCCTGAGTTCAAATCTTGCTCGGCCAGGTGGGGTTGACTCTGCCTGTCATCCTTCTGAGGTCGGCAAAATGAGTACCAGCTTGCTGGTATCCTGTGTCGGAGTGTTGACCCGTCCAGGATTGTGCCCAATAGCCCAGGAGACTGCTTTGGCAGCACCAACGCTCTGTACAGAGTATAGTCCCAATATTAACTGACTGTCCATGCTCAGACGGATACATAACTAATCCCTCAGAAAGATAAACAACATGCAACAGATTGAACCAAGATAGAAAACAAAGCATTGTGTCTGGATAGAATACCTAGGTACAAAAAAGAAAATGTGATTGCTAATTGACGTTTCAGAACCCAGCAATTTTGGTCCAAACAACGTCAAAATCAAGAAAATGACCAAACACCAAGATCTCAAGAATGTAGTTAAAATATCTTAGAAACTGAAGAGATCCAAAATTGTATCAGTGATCATTGGAGCAACAAGAATATTGAAGAAGAACCTTATATAGATCTGAAAAACCATCCCTGGGGACATTACTATAAACGAACTGCAGTTGGAAGCTGTCTGGAGCTCGGTGACAATCCTCAAAATATCACTCGGAACAAAACTTTGAGAACAAGAAGATTTCACAAATTGGTCCATGAATCATGATCCCTTACTGAAACGGAGGTTGATGCTTCAAGACCTGGAAGGACTCCGTTCCACCTTCTGACACCCACATATGGAGATAACAACACACACACACACACACACACACACACACACACACACACACACACACACACACACACACACACACACACACACACACACACACACACACACACACGTTTTTTTCATATCCGTTCTTCAAAAATACAATTATTTATTCAACGGTGCTGGCTATTCCTGAAGCATTAAATTAACATTTCAAGGATTTTGTAAATGATAATCCCACAACACTCTATACTTAACCTATTTAATTGCAAACCTCAAAATCGTTGTTACCTAAAGTAAGAACCTTATGAACTTGTAAGCAATTGATAGATAATAAGAATACTTAAGCAACAGCTGGGCTCCATTCTTCGTTGAGGTTTTGACCCTTTCAACTCAAAACCTCTCCAAACGGTGGGTCCACGGCTCCACAGCAGTAGATTCACAACCTTTTGTTGTTTCAATCCTTTTTTGAAAGATCGAACCATGCCCATTCCCTTTCTAAAAAAACAAAAAACCCTTGATAGACTGATCCCATGACTTAAGGTTGTGAAGTTAGCGGAAGAATGCTTTGCTACCTTGAAGCAAAGCTCTTGTGTCCCACGTTGATATGGAGTAATCATCAGCATCTCCTTCCTTAATGGATTCCACCAGCTTGCTTAAGCATGAGTCACATTTGCTCTACGGCTAGGATACGGCGGCCGTACCCCCCTTGAATTGACAGAAACATGCGGCGGCCGCAGAGTTTCTGAGATGGCCTCAAGGTGGCCCCACGCCGTATGGCTATCTTTTACAGGCCATAGGAGTCTCCGTGGAATTAAAGCGCGGAGTTATAACTTTTTTTCATTTCTCGGATGGCCGGAGCAATTCAACAAGCCGTATCCATGACGTAGATGTGTTCCACATCGACCGTATGTAGGGTGTACGGTGGGCTCGCATTATTCGTGCGTTTTCCGTAGGCTCTTATCAATGAAAAATGAATTTTGCCACTATTTCCACGTTCGCCTTAGGGCCCCCCTGCGGTCGCCTTGCGGGCATCTTGAGGCTACCTTGTGTCTGTCTTGAAAATTCTATGGCCGCCGCAGGGACGCCCTAAGGTCACCGTGCGACATCAAATCAAAGACTGTACGGCACCCCCACGTTTTCGGTCTCCACAATTTCTAAATACCCCGTGCGGCTACCCGAAAAATAAAAACATATGTGACTGCTACATTGTGTGACCGTAGAAATACTGCGGCCGCCCTATAATTGCTCGTGGCCGTACATTTTTTTAGACCCTACGGCCGCCGAGCCAAATGTGACTGAAGCATTACATGGACAGAAAGCTGACCGGTCTTCAGTTGAATGGATCAGATTTGGAAAGTTGATTTTTTTTAATAAGAATATTGTTGGAAACCTTCGAAGATAAAGGCAGGCGATCATCCAAGAAAGGCCCAAAGAGCGAGGAAAAAGAAGAGAATATGGCTAAAGCACAATTTCTGAGTATTACAGCAACAGAGTTGTCTCGACTTATTCGGAAATTCTCAGCCTTAGTGAGAGAAAAGCCAACATGCTACAGGGAGCAATCTGTGATGGGGAAGGGCAGGGAGTCGGTCCGTATGGAAAGAGATTGGAGACCTTGCATTTCCAGCAGTCAATCTTTCTTGTTGGATTTCCTTCATCGTTTTATTTTAATTTTAACCTTTCTGTGCTTTCTACCTTTCATCCGATAAGATTCCTTCAAAACAAAGCACGGTCATTGACTCAACATCTCACTGTCCTCATTTGGAAGTGTCAGCCGCCCATTTAAATCCATTCACCTCGCTGCCTGCTCCAGGTTCATGAAACTTTTAAAACTGATCTCTTAATCCTATTTCACTTCTCCTTTTGCAGGATGTATTGAAAGACTCATGCCAATTCCTACTTCTCTTCCTATTCTTACTCTCATCCGAATCATAATCCTTTCTGTTTTTTCCCTTCACACCCTCGGATCTTGTTAGTGTTCAGCTATCAATATCCCGACATAATTGTAATCATTTGACATTGAATCTCCGAGCTGTTGTTGCTAATCCTCCTGCAATGGGTACAATAGAGTGACAAACCCCAATGCCGTTCCCTATCACCCTGAGCAGACTGTGATTAGCCATCTTGTACGTCTTTAGCAATGTGGGTTTTAGACGTAAACACAGTATAAATAATGATGTAGTGTTTATGCTCATTCGTGACCCAATTAATGTACCGACCTGATGCACCCATGGCACGTT
>NC_140969.1:84815208-84847708 GCF_056783735.1 Eptatretus burgeri | reverse complement strand
AAGTGGGAGTGAAGCATTTTGGATCCGAATTTTCCCCCGGAAAGGCCACCATTCGCGCTCGCGGCTCAGTGCGTTTGGCACCAATCGCCGAACGGGCCCCAGACAGCCCGACGTTCAGTGTTCACAGGTGGTGCGGTTATTGATTGTGAAGGTGGTGGAGGGTTTTCTGTGGTGGTTTGATGGTTATGGTGTCGTTTGGGAATGGCGGTGAAGCGGTTTGCGGGATGGAGTTGTGAAGGTAAAGGTAGTGGCTGTTTGCGTTGTTGGCAGCTCAATGGTCGAAAATAACAATAGATAAAGAAAAAAATGGCTCACTGAAGGATCGCAGCCCGAATGGATCACATATATTCCCTCTATACAACGGGTGTGGGCTAACTACACATGGACTTATCGAGATATCTCACCTGAGGACTCTTTATGGTGTAATGCAAATTTCCACAACCGTAACAATATATAAAATATAAATTATTTAAGCAATAAATAATAACACGTGGTGCTCGACCAGTCACACAACGCACGAAGCAAAGTTTCGCTTGTGAACTTCGAATATTTTCTACGTTTTTTTCTCCAAGCCCTACGATGCCCTACAAACGCCCTGCACCAACTAAGGTTTCTGGCAAGGAACCGAAGCGCCAGAGGAAGGTCCTGACGCTCCAGGAGAAGGTTAAAGTGCTCGATATATTCTTCGGGAAGGAAAAAGGTTTGCCGCGGTTTGACGAGCGCAGCCAAACCGACCAGACCAGACAAGTCCATCTCCGGCACCTCGAACCCAATCATTGCCAAGCCGACCAGACCAGACGAGTCGATCTCCGGCACCTCAAACCCAATCATTGCCAAGCCGACCTGACCAGACGAGTCGATCTCCGGCACCTTGAACCCAATTATTGCCAAGCCGATCAGACCAGACGATTCGATTTTTTTTGGGAGGCATCCATTCATCGCGGATTTTCACTCCTCGCGGGGGGGGGGGGGTTTGGAACGTAACCCCCGCAATAAACGGGGGATGACTGTATTCCGATGGCACGCGGATTTTCCCTCCTGCTTTGATATGGGGGAGGTGCGATTCGAGCCAGAGGTCAAAGGTGAAGTAGGGTGGGGGCCTGATTTTGGGGGAATGAATATCCCTAGGCTGCAGGGTCACCGCAACGATTTCCTCATCCCCCGCGCGCCGTGAGAGGGGGGGGCGAGAGGGTTGGAAGTGGAAAACGCCTCCCTTCTGGAAGCTTCCCGCAGGAGCTGGAAGGAGGGCGGGGCGAGAGCGGAGGGGCGGAGCGTGTGGAATATAAGGGCACGCAGAGCGCCAAGTCTGTCTTCTTCTTCTTCTTCTCGTGGTCTTGGTGGAAGGAGTCGGGTGGAAGTCTTGGTGGTCTTCGTCTGTGGAGAAGCGGTCCGTGGAGCGACCCGTTCGTTGGAGCTTGCAGTCGGTGGAGAGTCCGGACGTCACGAAGGAGACGCGGACTGGAGGTGCAGCTCTGCCAGCGGTGTCGCGCAAACCTGCGCGCTCGTGTGAGGAGAGCCCGAGAGAGCTCGCCGGCCACGCGGAAGGCCCGGGCGCAACCGCGGCTATGCGAGCTGCCGTGGGGACGAGACGTCGCGACTCGCCCCATCAAGGCACCACGAGGGTGCAGTTAACCTGCAACGGTCTCGTGGGGCCCTTTCGGTCACCAAGGCCCCACGTTATAAAGGCCCACGGGCCCAGTCTGACTCCCTTGTCTTTGAGGGGGTCTTTTTCCTGGGGTTTTTCTTTGAATGCATGATGTGGTGCCGAGTCCGTAAGTAAAACCGCATAAGTGTACGTACATGAAAAACAATAGTCGGTTGTAGTGCTTTAACCTTGCTCGTGTCTTGTCCCCTCCCCCCTGGCTGTATATGTGCATGTGTGTAAATAATAAATGTGCTTGTGTGAATGTTAACCCGTTCGTCGTGTCCTTTTCCCCCATTGGAACGCCATATTGCATCTCGGAATAACAGTTGGTTGTTAAATACCGATAATAGAATCGGGTCCGGGGAGGTCTGGCGATTAATACCCGCTCGGTTATCCCAGAACGGAATGAACCGCTTAAGCGGTTCGTGTCCAAACACGCCTTCGCCGAGGTACGGTCCCTCAGTAGGTTACCCACGTGAATACTTTGGTATATCGATATTCGGCGATTGACCCTGCCGCGCGCGGGTAGAATACGGACTGGGCCGTCGTGGGATTAAAAACCCACCCGTGACTGGTTTCTGGCGTTGTTCCAGAAAGTCACGACTGAATTGCTCGTTCGGTGGGCGAGCGGCCGTTATTAGTTAACGCGGTCACCCGCAGGCCGGGCGGGCGTAGATTCGTAACAATATATATAAATATATATATATATATATATATATATATATATATATATATATATATATATATATATATATATATATATATATATATATATATATTGTTGCGAATTCGCGCCCGCCGGCGTGCGATCGGCCACGAGACTCGAATCGCGGCACGTTGCCCACCGGACGGACAATGCTGTCGTGACCCTCTCGGACTAACGCCGGGAGCTAGTCACGGGTGGGCCTTTCGGCCTCACCACGATCGTGCCAATCGGCCACCCGCATGGGATAGGGTTGTTCGCCAAACTCGACCTACCTAAGTACCCACGCGGATGGTAAACCGGGCGATCGCACCTCGCCGCAGGTCGACTCCGGACACGGGCCGCTTAAGCGGTCCGTTCCGTACTTTCGGGATAACTGAGCGGTGTTATCGTCGGCCTCGACGGTTCCGATTAATTATCGGGCGTATTAAGCCCACGACGAACCCGTTACGTGAAGCAAGATGGAGATTCAAACGAAGGAAAGGACGCAGCGAAACGGGGAACAATCGGACAAGCACATTTAATATGGAAGCAGGGAAGGCACGTATATTACAGTCACAGGGATACAATAAAAGCAATACACGTATTTACAATTACCGTAAAGAAACACAAGCAACGAACGATGCAGAGCTACAACCGAATATGATTTACTACAAAGAACACATACAATTTTACTTCACCAGACTGGCGCCACACACACACACGTTTATACAGAACCCAAAAGAAATGGAAGTCGCGACTTCCCTGAGCATGTCGAGTCCCTCTCCGACGTCCGTCGACGTGGTCCCGCCTGGCCGCGACTCCGTGCCCGAGCGTGGTAGGCGAGGCCTCTCCGGCGTTCCTCGCGCCTGCACGTTTTGGCCACTCGACGCCACGGACCGAGTGTTCGGCGCTTCCCCACCGCGGATAGAGGGGGGGGGGAAACGTGGATGCCCGAAGTCGGGAGAAGGAAATGGCAGACACTCCTTCCCGCCAGCGGGGTCTTGCAACTGCCCCACAAAAGACCCCGCTAGCGGCCACCAGGACGAGCGAGCCGGAAGACGAGAGCAACCACGAAGCAAGTATATCCACCGAGCAAGAGCATCCACCAGCAAGAGCATCTACAAAACTGCTTCGCCCGTCCCCAACTTTTATATCCCGGAGCTCCGCCCTGTTGCTCCGCCCCGTTCTTTTCTCCACCCCCCTTCGAGGCGCTTCGAGAAAGGTCTCGAAGAGGGGCGTTCCTCCTCCCTGGCCACGTCACACCGCGCATCCACCAATCGGGCGCCAGCTGCCCTCCCCTCGCTTCTCTCCCCTCACACCAAGCGCGGAGAAGAATGGCGCGAAAAGCCCACCGAGCATCCTCGTTGGTTTTTATTTGAAATAAAAGATAGAGAAAGAAAAACGACTGACTCAAAGCGTCGCAGCCCGAATGAATCGCATTTATTCCCTCTAAACAACGGGTTTGGGGCTAACTACACATGTACTTAAGAGATATCTCACCTGAGGGACCTGAATGGTGGTTTGCGAATTTCCACAGCCGTAACACTACCCCCTCCCCTTTTTACAGACTCGTCCCGAGTCGTCAAATTTTCGTGTGCAATCGTGTAGTTCTCCCCTAGTATGTTTTACCTACGGATCCCTGGGTGCGACATTCATGGTATTCGTATCCCCAAAATAAATAACCTGAGGGCTGAGTAACTAACTAAACAAACCCACTCATATGGACGACTTAAATAAAATTGCCGGCGCTAAGACATACATGCCGGGGGCGCACTCATATTTACAGTACATCTTAACTTACAAATTCTACACTAAACCATGGCCCAGGATCAATGAAGTCTGCAGGAAAAAGAAGAGTCAACAGAGAACCGGCACACGGGCCGCCACTGCAGGCCCGTGTTGTAGCTGCCAACAGGACAGTTCTTGCAGCTTGCAAACTGTTGCTTTCTGATCCTGGCGCACATGGCAGTGAACAAGGGGGGCAAAGCAAAATTGAACGGGGCAAAATGATGATGTGGGCAGCAGGCATGGATCATGGCAAAGGCAGCAGGCAAGGCATGGCATGACAAGGCCGCTGTAGCAAACAGCCGGCAGATGATCTGGCCGGCACAGGCCTTGCAGAAAACAGCTGCAGACGATCCGGCCGGTACAGGCCTCGCAGCAAAACACAGCCGGCAGATGAAGTGGGCCGGCACAGGCCTTGAAGCACAGCAGCTGCAGACGATCCGGCCGGCACAGGCTTTGCAGCAAATCAACAGCTGCCGACGATCCGGCCGGCACAGGCCCTGCAGCAAAACAACAGCCGCCGATGAAGTGGGCCGGCCTTTGCCTTGCAGTGCAGTTTGATGGAGGGAGTGCGGTGGTGCTGGCCACTCGGAAGGCGGGCCCGGACCTCCACTACGGTCTCCCTCCCAACCTATTGCCTTTGCCTGTCTCTGTCCCTACCCACTCCCTTAATTTGTCAAAACCAATTTAGCCCCAATTAATTTTTTTTTCTTTTTATTTCCTATCTCCCACTATAATTCGTCCCCTCACCCCCTTTATCGTCCTTGTTCGGCTAACCTATTCTGTCACCTAGCCTACTCCCAACCCCTACGTTCCCTTCCCGGAGGGGAATAAGGGAGAGCTAGCGTCCTGCGCCGAGGCCCAACTCAAGCCTCAGGATGGCCTCCCCAGACTTCAGCGATCTAACCCAAAGTGGGTCCAGTGGCCCACAACGAGAGTGAAGGGATGGATGGTGCAGAGGGGTACACTTCCTAAACTACCCCAGGGCTTTCAACAAGCGCCTCTCGCTTAATCTATTGGTTCTACCAACCCAGATTCCCGTCGCCTGTGTTGGTGTCCTCACAATTTCGGGCCTCACCCTCCAATTTTTATTGTGCCTCTCAAGCTCTCGATCATGCGGAGGGTCTCTTATCCAGGAAGTTCGCTTATCCAGGAAGGTCGCTTATCCAGGAAGGTCGCTTATCCAGGAAGGTCGCTTATCCAGGAAGGTCGCTTATCCAGGAAGGTCGCTTATCCAGGAAGGTCGCTAATCCAGGAAGGTCGCTTATCCAGGAACGCGAGGATTCTTCATCCCCTGCTTCCCCTCCTGTCTCTCCTTACACTCGTGACCCCGCACAATTTCGTGGCTGGGCAGCGTGGCTCCCTTGGCAGGCAGTACCCTCTGCCGATTCTCCGACGATGGCACCCCTGGGCACTACACTGCCTCCAGGCCTACCAGCTCCCTAAACACCGGGGAGTGCCCCCCATGGCAACTCCCCTGAAACGCACACGCGGCAGGCTGGCTTCCCAGGCCCCTTTCCGAGGGTGACCCGTGCCCACAACACTGCCGACGTGGCTAATGGTGCCCCGGGCCCCCGCATCATGCGGGCGCACCCGTGCCCACTACGCTATCCCGGCCCCCCCCATGGGCCCGGTGCCCGGGGTACCCACTCAGCGATACTCACCTTTCGCAGCCACGCTCCCAGCCCCTCAACAGGGCTCCTGCACCCCTCCAAACGGGTATCGAGCCTATTTTCCCACCAACAACAAAACGACCTCCATTTTGTCGATTTGACTAACCCCCTAACTCACTCTACACTGACCCCGGGGTCCCTTGGGCGGGAGTCACTCCTCCCCCCAATCACTCATCGCACCATGCATTCCACATTCACTCCATTCACACAGACCCGCTGACCTCACTCACTCACCAAGCACATGTTTCCACTTCACTACTCTTCAACACACACACCGCTGAACTCTGCCATCCTTCTAACTACCTCCCCTAACTAACTCGTGCTCCCACGTCATCCCTTCACTATAGCACGTTCCTTTTAACACTACGAAGCTAAACTACGTCCCCTCTACACATCCAAAGTCTGTCACTGTCTCCAAATCGAAAAATCACTTTCCAACCTAAATCTCAACCAAATCCCTCTACCTAATCCATTCCACGGGCCCCATGAGGACTTACCCCTGCCCCCATGAAGCCGGTCTAGCTGAGCTAACCCTTCCCCCTAGCTAGTTCCGTCCTGTGCCCTGGACAGGGGGTCTTCCACCCCTTGCCCAGGAATCCTGTTCACCCGAAAGCGAGGCTTGCCCTTTTTTTTTATTGCACAGCACCAGCGCGGCAACTCGCAGCTCGCGCACCAGCGCGGCAACTCGCAGCTCGCGCACCAGCGCGGCAATTCACAGCCGCACACCTTTGGCGTGACGTCATGGCAGCTGTTCGCGTCCCTCGTCCCTCTTGGACGGTACCATCCGGCAGGGATTCACCCTCCTGCCGGATTCCAACCACACGTGCCATGACGCCACTCGGCGCTTAAAAAAAAACACAAGCCTCACGTCTCGAGGGGTTCCTCACGCGAACACATGTGCTTTGCCCGTTGGAGCTTAATACACCCGCCCGCGTGGAGAACCCATCCGGTCCAAATCCGTTTACTTGCCTAAACTTTTGTCCGTCCGCGGGATCGGCAAATCCACCGCTGGCGTTTCCGGACCGGGCTTCACTCCCGCAAGCGAGCACGTGGCGGCCTCGTGCGTTGCACAGCATGGACCTCGCGCTCGCTGCTGGGTGAACCCGGCGCAGTTCCCATTGAAACTACGGCCGCTACTCGGCTTTTGTCCCTCTGTCGCTGTCTCCGTCGCCATTCCACCCACGCACACCTGCATGCCATGACGCTCACACACCTCTCCATTACATTCACACCGGGAGAAGCGGCTGCATGCTCCCACATGCCCACCGACATCTCCCTCACATACAGCGACCTTACACACACGGTCTCCCTCACACTCGGCAGCTCACTCACTCGTGCCATTTCCCTCACAAACCATACCACTCACACGCGGGGGCACTCGCCCGCGGTGTCTCATCCACACACGGCGTCCTGGGAAGCACGCCCTTCGGCACACTTGCCACCACACCACTCACACACGGGGTCGCTTCCACACACGGGGGCGCACTCACACCTTGCACCACACACACCGAGACAGCCACACTGGGGATTTGTGCCACCACAAGGGTTTCCGGGGTCTATATACCCCCCAAGCCCGGCGTGCACCTGTCCACAGCACTCCTCCCCTCGACCTCGCAAAGCACGACCGAACCCACCTGGTCGTGACTCGCCTCAAGGGGGAATACTCCCTCCCCTCGTTCCTGGAGGAGGCTATCCAGCTGCCTGCACCGGGTCCCGAAACAGTCCGCCAGCTCACCCTCATTAAGCCTCGCGACTAATTCCGTGTGTGTGTGCGTCTCTAACCCTGTCATTATCATGCAGTCTCTCCTCTATTTTTTCTGTCTCCCGCGTCTCTATACATTTTCTCTCCTTGTTCCCTATTTCTGTTTCTTCCTGGTTCCTTTTTCCTTCCCATTTGAGTCATTCTTCCTCTCTGAGCCCCATTAGCTGTTCATTCTCCCTCCGGAGTTTTTCCATCTCTCTGGACTTCAATTTTACTCTCTCCTTGAGTTCATTAATTTCAACTTCATTTTGTTTTTGTTTTCCATCCCACAGTCTCTCACGTTCGTTATTCTCCAATCTCATCATTTCTTTCAATTGGTTAACCTCAAATTCATGTTCTTGTTGTTTTCTATTCCATTGTTCCTCTCGTTCTTCCCTCTCCAATCTCGTTGTCTCCTTCAATCGCCTGATTTCTCCTTCCTGCTTCATTTCTTGCTCCTTCACTTTCTCCTCGTATTCCAACCTATTTTTTTCCTTTTGTTGTTCAGTTTCAAATTCATACTCTTTCAGTTTTCTATTCCACTGTCTTTCTTGTTCCTCATTCTGCAATCTCGTTATTTCCTTCAGTTGGCTGATTTCCTTGTTTCTGATATTCCTGTTCTCTTTTTACCTTCTCTTCCAAGCTTTTTCTGTCTCGATTGCCTCTTCCGACCTCACCAGTCAGTTGCTCCAATTCCAACTTGTATTTCCGTCTTTCCTCCTCTGTTTTGTTTTTCCATTCTTCCTCCAATTGTTTTTGAAGCCCGTCAATGTCTGCCTGCTTCACCTGCCATAACCACGTGGCTTGAAGCGGTGGCTGTTGGGAGTACTCGCCTCGTGTTGCGCCATTCGCCGCGCCATAAATAGCCGCTCGCTCCGTGTTGCGCTGAGGGGCGATCGCGCCGCCATTATGCGACCCAGTTTGCCAGCAAAGTCCGTGCTCAGTAAATCGGGTTGAGCTCCCCGGTAGATTATAATTACAAGAGGTACCATCCCGGGCCATGGATTCTAAATTATTACTACACATACCTAATCCACCCGGCACCGGCTCGTCTTGAGACGCCATCTTATTTCTCGTAATGGGTTAATTTAGCTCGCTCGTAATTTGGAGGGAATCGGGGGTTGCTCCTCTCACCCCTGGACCGATTCCCGTGAATTTAGCTGGAGACAGGAGAGTTTGTTTTCCCGCTCTCTGACACCAGTGTTGCGAATTCGCGCCCGCCGGCGTGCGTGCGATCGCGCCGGCGTGCGTGCCACGTGACTCGAATCGCGGCACGTCGCCCACCGGACGGACAATTCTGTCGTGACCCTCTCGGACTAACGCCGGGAGCTAGTCACGGGTGGGCCTTTCGGCCTCACCACGATCGTGCCAATCGGCCACCCGCGTGGGATAGGGTTGTTCGCCAAACTCGACCTACCTAAGCACCCACGCGGATGCTAAACCGGGCGATCGCACCTCGCCGCAGGTTGACTCCAGACACGGGCCGCTTAAGCGGTCCATTCCGTACTATCGGGAGAACTGAGCGGTGTTATCGTCGGCCTCGACGGTTCCGATTAATTATCGGGCGTATTAAGCCCACGACGAACCCGTTACGTGAAGCAAGATGGAGATTCAAACGAAGGAAAGGACGCAGCGAAACGGGGAACAATCGGACAAGCACATTTAATACAGAAGCACGGAAGGCATGTATATTACAGTCACAGGGATACAATAAAAGCAATACACGTATTTACAATCACCGTAAAGAAACACAAGCAAGGAACGATGCAGAGCTAAAATCGAATATGATGTACCACACAGAACACTTTTACAATTTTACTTCACCAGACTGGCGCCACACACACACGTTTACACAGAACCCAAAAGAAATGGAAGTCACGACTTCCCTGAGCATGTCGAGTCCCTCTCCGACGTCCGTCGACGTGGTCCCGCCTGGCCGCGACTCCGTGCCCGAGCGTGGTAGGCAAGGCCTCTCCGGCATGCCTCGCGCCTGCACGTGTTGGCCACTCGACGCCATGGACCGAGTGTTCGGCGCTTTCCGCACCGCGGATAGAGGGGGGGGGGGAAACGTGGATGCCCGAAGTCGGGAGAGGGAAATGGCGGACGCTCCTTCCCGCCAGCGGGGTCTTGCAACTGCCCCACAAAAGACCCCGCTAGCGGCCACCAGGACGAGCGAGCCGGAAGACGAGAGCAACCACGAAGCAAGTATATCCACCGAGCAAGAGCATCCACCAGCAAGAGCATCTACAAAACTGCTTCGCCCGTCCCCGACTTTTATATCTCGGAGCTCCGCCCTGTTGCTCCGCCCCGTTCTTTTCTCCACCCCCCTTCGAGGCACTTCGAGAAAGGTCTCGAAGAGGGGCGTTCCTCCTCCCTGGCCGCGTCACACCGCACATCCACCAATCGGGTGCCAGCTGCCCTCCCCTCGCTTCTCTCCCCTCACACCAAGCGCGGAGTAGAATGGCGCGAAAAGCCCACTGAGCGTCCTCGTTGGTTTTTAGTTGAAATAAAAGATAGAGAAAGAAAAAGACTGACTCAAAGCGTCGCAGCCCGAATGAATCACATTTATTCCCTCTAAACAACAGGTTTGGGGCTAACGACACATGTACTTAAGAGATATCTCACCTATGGGACCTGAATGGTGGTTTGCGAATTTCCACAGCCGTAACAATATATATACATATATATATATATATACATATATATATATATATATATATATATATATATATATGTATATATATATATAAAAAAATATATATACATATATATATATATATATATATATATATGTGTATATATATACATATATATATATATATATATATATATATATATATATATATGTGTGTATATAAGTAGGGAGAATATACTGGTTCTGGCTCACTTTTCCCCATGTAAATGAATGGGGGATTTTCAGCGATTCATATTTTTTTTCCCTAAAAATAAACCCCCTTTTTATCCCAAGGTATATTTATTTGTCTCCCCTTTTAACCTGGGGACACTTTTTTTCAAATAATCCATGCAATAAGATAAAGATTTGTTAAAGGTGATTCGAAAGAAATATCTAAAACGTCTAAGCCTCGGGACACTCTTTATCAAATAACCGATGCATATTGTTTAGCTCACTCATTGAACCTATAAAGATTTGTTCATTCTCAAATTCCTTCAATAGTTTAATTTTCTTTGCACAATAATCCCCATCTAAAATATTGAAAAACAAAACATTTGAATCTTTATATTTTTTAAGATACCCCTTTTCTGCCATTACGAAATGATAAACTTCTCTTAATGCTCTTGTTTGACCACCTCCTGAGCCACATATCATTTTGAGATTATAGTAAATTGTTTTTTCATTGTTCAATTGATAACCATCAAAGTTTTCAGTCCATTCAAGGATATTCATTTTTTTTCTTTACATCCTCCAACTTACCACTTTTTAAATTGATTCGCTAATTTGTTTTATTTACCTTTGTTTTAGTTATTTTTTCAATAAGACTTATTTGATATTTTTCACATTCATTATGTTTTCCATTTATATACCAAGACTGAGATTTTCTCCACTCTTTAGTTTGATTAATACTTGGTTTGACCATTTATATATTGCGAAAAAATGCGGCGGTAGCCCTTAAAAAACCCTAACCCATCTTCCCATCGTTAAAACACAATCTATTTTATACACTCTATCATACAATATCCATATGGAACACAATCTATTCCATTATCTAAAATAAATCTCTTATCATCAAAGGCTCCTAATGCCTTTTTATTTACTTCTTCACTATATATGTTATGTTTATAACTTCTTATTGTATTCATTTTCCTATATTCTTCTTTCTTATTCATCAAACAATTATAATAATTTCTAAAAGTTATTGATTTCTTCATTACATATTTCTTTATTCCCTTTAACCTCTTATCAATCTGATCACCATACTTATAAGCATATGCCTTTGCTCTCACTCATTACTTTTCCACCCAACTCATCCTTAAACTTACCAATAACCTTTTCATTCTTTTTGGAAAATAACTCACTCTTCTTGCTGAAATTACTTGTATCATATACTCCAATATTTTTCTCCATATCTTTATAAACATCATCAGTTTTTATATCTAGGATAAAACTATCAGTGTCCATATACAACAATGAAACATTTTCACCATACTCTTTCTTTAAGTCATTATACAAATAATCATACATCAATATCTTTGATAAATCAAGAACTGCTGTTCCAATATAAATTGGTTTATCCATTACAATACTTTCCTTTGTCATATGAATTGCAGAAAAGTTCTCTGAAAAAACCTCTTCTCTCTCAAAACTTGGTTTATTTATCAATCTCGAAGCTTCTTTCCAAGATGTTGCGAATCTAATGTTTTGCCTGTTTCTAACATTGTCCATAGTCTTTCCAAATACAGCATTATTCATTAATTTATAAAAGTCCCCTTCAAATTTTACTTTTGTATTTGCTCTCATATCTGTATTGAATTGAATATACTTTTTCACCCAAGGACTTTGTTTAAATTTTAAAACTCTATGAATTTTAGCTACTCTCAATCCTTCTCTCAAAAACTGTTTTAAGCTTCTCTGATGCAAAACATATCCCTCTTTATCATAGAATGTTGTTAATAACTTTTCTGTTGATTTACCTTTAATATTAAAACTTTTATGATAATCACTGAACCATTCTTTCTTTGGGGTTTCTTTCTCACATGCAAAAGGAAGGTCTTTATGCTTATTATGAAGATCACTCGGGTACCTCAAATCAACTTCAAAATAATAACCTTCTTCTTTGTCATTCAATTCCTCTTGAGAAGAAATAACAATATTCATCAAAGCCTTTTCATAATCCTTTTCTTCCACCCACTCTAATTTACCATAAGGCAGAGATTGAGACATTGCCCATCCATACAAATTATTAGCATCAAAATACATCAAATAATTACTATCTTTTTCACTATCATAATTTGGAAGATATTTATTATTTGCTTTAGCATATCTTTTTGAACATACTTGTGATATTCCACCTCTCTTGGACTTCTCAATCATCAAAAGCATATCAACATCACTGATTAAATCTATATCTTGTTTTGTCATTTTCAACATTGCACTCCAAGCTAAACCAGGAGCTGTGAAATAGTGGGCAGGATCTAATCCATAACAATTTTTATTATGACAGAGTGATCTAAAAGCTTCAAACACATCAGCTAACAATAAAACATCTGTTTTTAGATATAAATCATGATATTCTCCAAGGTTCTTTATCTTAAATATTTTCCATATTTCTTGTGCGTGTTTATATTCCTTATCACTTATCTCTTCTTCATAAAGGTTATTATAGAAACTTTCTTTTGAAGGAAGTTGTGTTTCTTTAAATCTCATAAATGAATCCATATAATCATAAGGATAAATTCCCTTAATTGTAAGAATTTTCTCTTTACTTTGAATTTCATTCCTTGTTTGAATTTCCTCTCTTGTGAGAATTCCTTCTTTAATCAGAATTTCATCTTTAATCAGAATTTCCTCTTTAGTTAGAATTTCATTCATTGTTCAAATTTTCTTTATAATTAGAATTTCATCTTCAGCGAGAATTTCTTCATTAATTTCCTCATTAATTAGAGTTTCCTCTTTACTTTGAATTCTCTCTTTAATCTGAATTTCCTCTTTTGTGAGAATTTCCTCTTTTGGAAAGAATGAATTAAGGTTTGGAAAAGAGTCCGTGGAGCTTAGATTTGATGCGAGGTAGGCTAGTGGTGTTCCCATAAACTTGTAAGAATCTAGAAACCTAATACGAGTTAAAGGTTTTGTGAATATAATTTTTGTAAATGAAATATACTTTTGACTTGTGTTTGTTATGGCAGAAATATTCCCTGGTGTTTTTGAAAGTTCATTTATAAATAGATGTGTATCATAGTTGGCGCTGTTGTGAAGAAAGACTGGAATAAAAGAAGGTAATTTATAATTAAGATTACAACAGGAATGAGTGGGACCTCTATATTTACCAGTAAGATGACAATGATCCCTGACTTTAGACTCCTTAATTTCCCCCTCACAAATATGACAGATATTGTTCTTTCTAAATTCTAATTTTTCTTCTTTAGTTAATTTCATCGGTTCATTTGTTTCTTTCATTAATTTAGTGAGTCTGATACAATCCTTTTCTAATCGTTTTACAAACTCTTGTGAAGCTTTTTTTCCACTATAATGTTCAAGTTTGTTATACTTTTCTCCAACAGATGATTTGATATAATAACAGAAACCACAAGGAATATGTTTTTGATATTTATTTGTATATGATTCTTTTGGATTAGGAGAAGCAGTATTTATCTTTTTAAGGATACATTCAAAATCAGCGTATTTCACAAATGGGTGCATGATAGATTTATTATAATCTTCAAAAGAAATCTTTTCACCAGGTTTAGGCATTGTAATTACAGCTGATTTATGATTACTACAATATTTTGAATGTTGTTCTAATCGTTCTTTTGTATGAAATGAATTAAGACATCGCTTACAAGGATATATTTTGTTTGCTGTTCTGAATACCTGAGAAGAGATTAATCTTGATAAATTATTGATGTATGTGTAATGTGAATTATTTCCAACACTAAAATATAAAAGATCAATGTGTGTTTCTTCATTTTTATAGTTGTTTGAAATTTTTAATATTTGAACTTTGTTTGTATCCGTTAATCCATATACATTAATAGAAAGATTATTCTTTTTCTCAAATTTCGGAATATCTGTTAGTGGCATTGGGAATTTAAAATCTTTAATGTCCAAGGTATTCTCATATTTCATATATTGTTTTACTCTTTCTGAATTACATTTTGGTGGATGAAAGTGAGCAAGAACAGACCAGAGAAAACATTTATTATCATTGTTCTTAATATTAACAACTGCCTTCTTTAGTTTTATTTCTTTTGGTAATTCAATATAAGAAGAAGCTTTAAGAGGGTTTGATTTTAGAATGTGTATATCTAAAAAGATGATTTTTTTAATATTGAATCCACTTCCTACCACTGTATTATCAACATCCTCCTCTTGTTTTGATAGTTCTTCATAAACCCCACTATTCAAAAAATCTTGAAATGATGTTATAAAATGAAGATCTGTTCTCATATAAGGAGTTTGTTCTTCATCTTGTCTTTTCATATTCATTTTCACTCCCATATAAAACTTTAAAGTTTTCATTTCTTTTAATGTCTTTTTAATAACTTTTTCAACATCAGCTTTCACTATTTCAATTGATTCAGCTATTGATGATGGACCGGGTTCTCCAAATTGAAAAATCCTTATTTTTATATGCCCTTTAAATGCACCATCAGTGTTTTCAATATAATAGTCTCCCTTTACTTTAAACTCATTTTTCTTGTGTTTTTGTGATTGAAGATGTCTATTATAACTACTCTTCAAAACATCCTTTGAGCAGATATCACAATGTTTTCTTTCCAACTCAAGAGGAGATCTTTTATGAAATAGATTAAATGTGTGTTTGTTGGTTCGGAGGTGTTTTCTATGTTTATATTTGTGATTACAAACATCGCAGTATGTTGTATTCACCATATTTATATAATAAATCTTTGCTAAAACTAAAATTTTATTGATGAAAATTTCATTTATTTTACAGGTGAATCTGTGCTTAAAACCATTTTATCCTCCAACTTTTTCACTTAATAAATACAATGTTTCAAGACACAAAGGACAAGTTTCAATCAAACTCTTCATTTGTTAAAGATACTGAGAAATATGTCAAGGATGTAAAATTGAACAAAGATAAATATAACAACTATTGGATAAAAACTATTATGGTAAATAATATGAGTTCTTCAATTTCCTTCAGTGGAAGGGCTTTTAGTATATCTGGTAGAACATCAATTAAAGTATCTCTAACAAATGTTTCTCCTCTCCTTCTGGTAATATATTCAAAACTAGAAAAAGCAATGAAACAAGAAAAAGTATCAAAAAACAAAAACCTTATGGATGAAGCTTGAGAAAGAAAAGATAAGACCATCTGTAATATGCAAGGAGAAATTTGTATTTTTTTCAACAACCCTAAAGATGTAAATCCTGATGAAATAAAGGATGTTAATATATCAGGTGAAATGACATTTCGTTCAATAGTAGTTAACGATCATTTAAAATTACCTTTAATATAAAAAATGTTGTCGTTGAATCTGGTAATGAAAAAAAGTATATCGATATCGATGGTAATATTATTAAATATGAGTCAATATACAACTGAAAGTATAGATGAATTTCAGTTTAAGTAAAGTTTTACTTTATAAATATGCTAGACTTTCCTGATTCTCCATATGACAAATTTGAGAATTGTCCTGCGTGTGAAAGACGGGGATTAAACACAGAGTCAAAAGCCTATAAACAATGTATATTCTGTGATTATCTTCTAATTAATGATAATAAAAATATAAAAAGGAAAATAATTCTTTTAGATTTACACCAAAAATGAATTACTTTACAAGATTGATTAGAGAAATGAATGTAAAGTATGAGGGTGATAACACACCTTTCCTTACAAGGGAAGAAACTGAACGTATAAGAGAAATGTTCAAAGGATTGTTGTTATATATTATTCATGGATGTAATTTTCAGGGAAATATCAACACAAGATATTGTATGAATTAAATAATGGATTATCTTGAAATTAAACCTGAACCTAGGATAAAATATAGAGTTTCTAAAAAAGCCAATAATAAATTAAATAACCTGTTTTCCAAATATATAAATGAATGATTTTTTACCCATTTGGGAAAATAAGATAAAATTTAACAACCATAAAAATCTCCCAAATTCATTAAGATGTCTCATAGTTGGTTCAAGTGGATGTGGAAAAACCTGCTTACTTTTAAAGATGCTCCTCACTCCCAACTTTTTAGATTATGATAATTTAATAATTTTCACAAAGTCGAGTTTTCAACCAGAGTATCAACTACTCTCACAAGGTTTTAATGCTGGTCTTCAAAAAGAAGATATAATCGGTTTATTTAAACGTCAAAAAACCTAAATGATTATAACATTGAAGATATAATTCAACTATTTTGTGATACACAGAGATGTAAAAGAATTCAAATCCGATAACTTGTATTCTTAGTGATAATACGGATGATATACCGTCTCCCCAAGATTTGGATAAATCAAAAAAGAACCTCGTTATCTTTGATGATTGTGTTAATGAGAGAAACCAAACGGTAATGGACAGCTACTACACAAGAGGGAGACATTCTTCTTGTAATTGTATTTCTCTTAGTCAATCGTACTTTCAACTTCCTCGTCGTTCCATCAGAAACAATGCTAATACTTTTATTTTATTCAAGTTAAATTCAATAGATATCAATAATTTTTGGAGAGATAATTGTTCTACATTATGTAGTAAAAAGAAATTTGAGGATTACATGAAGCACACGACTGAAAAATATAAATATATTGTTGTGAAACAAGATGAGATATTAAGGGATATATTTTTTGTTTTATAAACAATTACATATATAAATGACAACTATTATTGTAAATCTTGTGGGTAAATCTGCTTCTGGAAAAAACTTTCATAAATCAAGGTTCTTGTGCAGTACAAATGAGAATATTATCAATTTACTTAAAAAACACCCCGTGATACGCATTGTATCAACAACAACAACTAGAGCAATAAGACCTGGAGAAGTAAAAGGTGAAGATTATCACTATATTTCAGTGGAGGAACATATGCGATTGAGGAATGAAGGTCAATATTTGAGGAGGTTTCTCTTGGTACAACAAAATATTCACATTGTAAGAGAGTTAAGGAAACTAAAATCTGGTGGTCTTGGGATATTAGAAACTAATCCAGAAGGAACGAGACAAATTATTAAACATCTGAGCGGAGTGAAGATTTTATCATTCGGTTTTGATGTTGATGAAGAAACTCAACGCAAACGTATGAAAAGCAGAGATGCAAGTATTAGTGAAGAAGAAATTACAACTCGCATTAATGTTAATAAAGAATTTGATGAAATATTTAAAGAAAAGATTTATTTGAACACATCTACTTGAATGATGAAGAAAAGGAAAATTTCCCTGTTGATCTTTACAATTCATTAAATGATATTTTACAATAAATAAATGGATGCAAAAGAAAGAGCAAGAAGATTTAAGGAACATCAAGAGTTGGTTTCAAAAGTTGTAAAACAGCAGGAAGACATAAAGAAGAAACAGACAGAAACTAACGGGCGAAGAAGCATTTGAAAGAAAACAAGAGAAATTTTTTAAACCACTTTTAAAAACTTCCCAAGAAAAAATGAAAGATGTTTCCATAGTTCCCACAGTAGAATATACTCCTAAAAAACTTCAAATGTTAAAAGATTTTGATCAAATGATGGAGGTAGAATTAGAGCATTTAGGAGAATTAAAGGTATATGATGATGAAGGTTTATTTCAACAACTGGAAGAGATTAATCAACCCCCTGATTATATTGTGAATGCTCTTCAAAACAATGAATATTCAGCGGATTCAAAAACCAAAGCAGGACTCATTCCAACAGAACAATCAGCAATATTTCATCTTGTTCAAGAAAAGGTATTGATATTTAATGATGAATTAAGGTTCTTGGATTCTCAACCCCCTGTTAAACTAAATTAAATTAAGGCTCAACCCCCTGTTAAACTAACTCCGAGATTAATGTTTCTTCTCACAAAAGATGGAAGACAAGGTTCAACTGTGAGGGATGAATCAAAGTATATTGATAAACCATTGGATATGAAAAATAATGATGAAAGAGTATATATTGATCTGCTGAACACTCTAAATTATAGGGTTAGTATTTCTAGTAAAAGTAGGCAAAATGAGAAGGAGAAACACATTATTCAGGCTTTAAGTATCCTTGGTTCAGGTATTAGTTTTCTTCCAAATGACCCATCGCAATTAGTTAATAGACTGTTATTGTTGTTAGGTAGTAAGAAGGCTGGAAATAACAATTGTTTTAATGAAGCATCAGCCATTTTAGACCAGTTGATGAACATGAAAATAATTAATAAATCTCAATATAAAGACATTTTATCTCACATTAAATAAGATGAGAAGCACAATCCTGAGTTTTAATTTCACAACAAGCAACCACACATCTTCATTCCCATACACACTACAACTTGACCCAACAAAAGAATATGAGGCATCTTTATTGTCCATGGAAACTTATAATACCTTATTTAATATAACTGATAAAAATGACAAGTTTAGTTATAATCCTGGAAGTAGATACAAAACGATAACAGTCTCACCCGGAGCATATGAGATTTCTCAAATATCTTCCGAAATTGCTCGTCTTATGAAAGAACAGGGTGATGAACCAAAAAATATTGTTATAGACATTCAAAAACATACTTCAAAATCAACGATTAAAGTTAAAAATAACTACAAGGTTGATTTCACAATTGATAATTCATTTGGAGAGTTATTGGGTTTCTCCTCAAAAATGATTGAAACGAATGGGACGTTTTACAGTGATAATGTCATTCAAATATCCTCAGGAATAAATTCGGTGTTAATTCACTGTGATTTGATTGATGGTGCTTATAATAATGGAAAAAAAAACAAATGCAATATTTTCATTCAGCGCATACTCAACCCCAATTGGTTATAAATTCAATATGGAACCCAAAAATTTGGTTTATCTCCCTGTGTCAGGAAAACCATACACAGAGTAAATTTTAGGATAACCGACCAAGATAATCGTATGATTTCTTTTAATGGAGAAGTTATATCCATCAGAATTCACCTACGTGAAGTTTTCCAATAAATAAATACGATGGTTATTGTGAGGAAACACGAGTTGGGAAAATATAAAATAATTACAGGGGGTGGGATGTTCCTTTCCCCATACTACAAGGGTGAAGGTATGTATCTTGGTAGAGGATACTATAAACCTAAGAGACAAAGGGGTGTTGGACATCAATTTAGAGGAGATGGGATAATTGATACTCTCATGGGTATTGGTTCAACTATTCTTAAACATAAAGATCTAATTGGTTCAACTGCTTCTGCTGTGGGAAATGTAGCAGGTGCTGTAAAGAGCATAAAAGATGCCCAGAAGGAATCTCATAAATTACAAGCAATAAAAGAAATTAAGAAAGGCAAAACTCAGTTGTCCCCCCAAGAACGACAGAAAATAATTCGAATACTTGGATCAGGGTTTCAAAAGTTTTAACATCTTTTTTCCTAAATAAATACAAGTATGGAAGCAATTGATAGTATCTATGATTTGGATGATAAAGAGGACATCTTTTCTTTGTTCAAAAGGGTTCGTGGGAGTCCCGTGGTAGGGCTGAGTTCGTGGGAGTCCCGTAGCAGAGTTCGTGAAGAGTCCCGTTCTGAGTCCCATGTGCAGAGTTCGTGTGCGAGTCCCGTGGGAGGAGTAAGCTTTTTGCTTCAGAAAGAACAGTCGTTCAGCCGTCGGGTCCTGCTTGGCTTGAGGCCTTCGGAAGCTTTTTGCTTCGGCTGGCTCAGTGAGCTTCGGCTGCTGCTTTGTTTTGGAAGGAACTTGAGCCGGTTGTTCAGCTCGAGCTGCGTGTGGAGGCTTCTTCCTCTTCTTCCTCTTCTTCCTCTTCTTCCTCTTCTTCCTCTTCTTCCTCTTCTTCCTCTTCTTCTTGGTTCGTGGAGCTTTTCGTTCTCCATTTTGTTTCCCGGCTTGGTGCGACGCGTCGGCCTTTTCTTGGAGTTGGATCCTCGGGGAAGCGACGATCGACAGGAAGGATCGGCGCCTCGTCTCACCGGCACGTGTTGAGAAGCGCGGGAGGATTCGCGGGAGCTCGGCAAGGATCGTGACGATTGGATCCAGCTCGCTCTCGCTGGAGCCCGGGTCCGGACAAGTTGAAGACCACACGAGGTGGAAAGGTTCGAGTCAAGCTCTGAGTTTCAGCTCACCTGTCCTCCGAGCTGGAGCTCGTGATTAAAGGCCTTTGCCGTGTGTGTGTGTGTGTGTGTGTGTGTGTGTGTGTGTGTGTGTGTGTGTGTGTGTGTGTGTGTGTGTGTGTGTGTGTGTGTGTGTGTGTGTGTGTGTGTGTGTGTGTGTGTGTCCGTGGGCCCGTCTAATAAGTAGGAATTGCTGTGAAGTATAAATGACTGTACATAATAAGTAGACGGTTGTAGTTCTTTTGTCGTGCTTTTGTTGCTTGCATAATTGCATACGTGTTTCATTATAATAAATGTCCTTGTGTGAATGTAAACCTGCTCATTGCATCCATTCCGTTATTGACTGAACATTTCGTGTGTTGGGAGTTAGCCGTTGGTTTGCCGTAATAAGGGGACATTTGGACCGACGGTTCTCGGCGATTACGCCGCTCGGAATCGCGCACGGACAAGCTCACCTCAGCGGTTTGATCCGTACGAGATCCGTCGAGGGTGGAATACCCCGGTAGTTGGATCACGTGGGTATTTAGGTACATTAAAGATTGGCAATCGACCCTACCCCACGTGATCTGCCGATTGGCGTGTTTCGGTTCTTGTACAAGGACCCGTCGCTCGGAGTTATCCTGGCAGCGATTATATTCCGGGCGATCGGTCGGGCCGACTCGACTTGCGCTCCGTTCAGAGCGGTCGGTTGGCGGCCGACCCCCGGCCAGTAACAATTGGTTGTCAGGAATGGGATTCGGCCCCCTCCTCCTCCGTAGCAAAATTCACAGAGTCGGATCAGGGGTATACGGAGCAACCCCCCCCACCCCCCGTGTCCCCAAATTACGAGCGTTATAAATTTTATTCCCAGCACGTAAAATGTTCAGCCAAGGCGAGCAGGGGCAGGAGGGATTAGGAATGGATTTGGAAATGTTAGAATCTATGGCTCAGGACGAAATGACCATGCAGGACACTCCCATTATGCAGGTTGACTATTCCCCGCAAATAAATGCAGAGTCCGCAATGGGCGCAGCGGCGGGAGCTCCGGTGTATGACACACCCCACCCTCCCCTCCTCCGTCAAAATCCCTCCTCAGTCCCCGGCGGATCCGCGCCCGATAATGGCGAAGCGACTGCCACCGGGCCACCTGACATGGGCCAGCTATAAGAAATATTGCTGGCAAAAATAGATGAGAATGTGCAAACGCTGCGGGGTGAGATGCGGAGCGTGGGGTGAGGCCTGCAGGCGGGCAGAATGGCAATTGAGAGGAGCGAAACGCGGGCAGTGGAGCTCAAAATGGCGGCGCCACGTGTTAGAGTGAACAAGCTGCGGGGAGTGTGGACTGTCGGTCCCGCGGTGGAGGACAAAGTAATTCGGGAGACGCGTTGGGCGAGACTCGAGCAGGTGACAAAGAAAGTGACGGTGACACCGGGAAAAATTAAAAGGGGTGACGGAGACGTGTACGGCAAGACACGAAGAGACGAGGGAAATAATAAACGAGGTGACAGAAATACCAGAGCCACGGGGAATAGAACAGGAAACTGAGACGAAAATCCAGGAAGAAACGGAAATAATAAACGAGGTGACTGAGATAAAGCAAGTCGAGGAGAAACTCCAGGTAATTAACGAGCACACACAGGTAGGGATAGTGAGGGACAATGGGGTTGAGCTGGGGGAGTGTTTTGTGACCCGGTGCGAGCAGCAGGATAGCCTCCTTCAGGAACGAGGTGAGGGACTGTTCCCCCTTGAGGCGGATCGCGACGAGGAGAGTCCGGTCGAGCCTTGCGAGGTAAAGGGGGAGAGTGCTGTGAATGGGTGCACGCGGAGCTTGGGGGTTATGGAAACCCCGGGACCCCTTGAGGTGGTGCTAATTCCCAGCGTGGTTGTTCCGGTGTGTGTGATGTCGAAATGTGTGTTTGCGAGTGTGCCAAAATGCGTGCTTTCCAGCTCGCATGGTGTGGATGAAGCACCGCGTGTGGATGAAACACCGCGTGTGACAGGAACCGCGTGTGTGAGTAGTATGGTGTGTGTGTGAGTGAAAGGCAATGTGTGAGAGAGACAGCGTGTGTAAGGTCGCTGTACGTGAGGGAGATGACAGTCGTTATGCGGGAGAATGCAACCGCATCCCCGTGTCTGAGTGCCATGGTGGAGTGTGTGAGCGTCGTGGCACGCAGGAGTGTGTGCGTTGAACGGCGACGACGACGGGACCAGATGAAGGACAAGGGCCGAGTAGCGGCCGTAGCTGAATTGGGAACCCTGCCGGGTTTGCACAGCAGCGAGTATGGGTCCGTGCTGTGCTACGCACAAGGCCGCCACGTGTGCGGCTGCGCAGGTGAAACCCGGTCCAGAAACGCCAGCGTTGGATGTTAGCCGAACCTGCGGACGGACAGAAGCTAGGCTGGATTTGGAATTTGGACCGGATGGGTTCTCCACGCAAGCGTGTTTGTAAAGCTCCGACGAGCAGGGCACATGTGTTCGCGAGGGGAACCCCTCGAAACGCGGGGCTTGCTTTGAGATGCGCAGAGTGACGTCATGGCTGCACGTGTGTTTGGAATCCGGCAGAACGGAATTCCTGCCGGATGGTACCGTCCAAGAGGGACGAGGTGCGCGGGGCGCAAGCAGCTGCCATGATGTCACGGAAAAAGAGCGCGGCTGTGAACTGCCGTGTTGGTGGTGCGCATGATGAAAAAAAAAAAAAGAGTTGAGAAAAGCAAGCCTCGCTTCGGGTGAACAGGATTCCCAGGCAAGGGGTGGAAGACCCCCTTGTTTGGGGGCACAGGAAGTACTAGTTAGGAGGATGGGTTAGAGTTAGTGAGACCGGCTTCATGGGGACATGGGTTGTACCTCATGGAGCCCGTGGAATGGATTAGTTCGAGGGATTTTAGTTTAGATTTAGGAAATGGAATTTTTGGATTTTTGGAGACACGGACAGACTGGAAATGTGTTGTGGAGACGTAGCTTAGCTACGTAGAGTAAATGGAACGTGCATGAGTTTTAAGGGATGTCGAGGGAGCACGAGTTAGTCAGGGGATTTAGTTAGAAGGATGGCATTGTGGAGTGTTGGTGTGAATTGCGAAATGGAAAGTGTGTGAGGAATGAGTGTAGGACAGTGGGCCCAAGTGTGCGAGTGGAGCGAATGTGGTATGCATGGTGCGAATGACTGGTTGGGGGGAGGAGTGATTCCCACCCAAGTGACCCCGGGTCAGTTGAATGTTAGCTAGTGGGTTATTCAAATTTACTAACAGGAGGTCATTTTGTTGTTGGTGTCGAGAGAAGGCACGAAACCCGTTTGGAGGGGTGCAAGAGTTCATGGATCGGCTGGGAGCGTGGCTGTGGAAAGTTGAGTATTTGTTCAGTGGGCACCCCAGGCAGCGGACTTGTCGGCCAGAGTAGGCCAAGGGCCCAAGAGGGGCCGGTATAGTGTAGTGGGCACGGTCAACCCATCGGAAACGGGACCCGTAGCGCCAGAATGCCACGGGGGCAGTGTAGTGGGCACGGGTGACCCTCGGAAAGGGACCCAGGGCATCAACACGCCACGTGGGCATTGGACGGGGGCAATGCCAGAGAGGGCAACCCCCCGTGTTGTAGGGAGCAGCTAGGCTCAGAGGCAGCCTGCGGGCCTGGGGGTGCCATGGTTAGAGTTCGCCAGAGGGGGAGTTCCTTCCAGTTGAGCCACGCTGCCCAGCCAGGAAATTGTGCGAGGGCACGTATGAAAACTTGAGGGCAAGGCCCAAATTTAAAATGGACACCAACACAGGCGATGGGAATCATGGTTTTTAGAACCGATAGATTTAAAGTGTGAGGCATTTTTGGAAAGCCCCGGGGTAGTTTCAGGTTAATGAATGTTAGGGTACATAGGAGATGTACCCCTTCGCACCATCCATCCCTTCGCTCGTTGTAGGCCACTGGACTCACCTTGGTAGATCGCTGAACTCTGAGGATGCCATTCTGATGCTTTGTTGGGCCTCGAAACAGGATGCTTGTCTCTCCCTATTCCCCTCCAGAGAGGGAACGTAGGGGTTGGGAGTAGGCTCGGTGGACATGATAGGCTAGCCGGACAAAGACAATAAAGGGGGTTAGGGCGACAATTATAAAAGGGAAATAAAAATAAAGAGGAGCTAAATTTTATTGTGTGGCAAATATAAGGGAGTGGGTATGGACAGAGACAGGCAAAGGCGACAAAGTGGGGAGAGATAGTAGGCTAAGTCCGAGCCCGCCTTCAGAGCGGCCGGCACCACCGCACTCCCTCCAGACCTGATGGAACCACACCAGAGGCCGTCCAGCTTTACCTGCCGGCCTGTTGTGCTGTCGCTGCCTGTTCTGCATGGGCTTACCTTGCCATGCCGAGTTGCCTGCCTCTGCCATGACCCCTGCCTGCTAGCCCTTGTTTGCGTTTGCTCCTGTGTCCATCCATCACCATGCGCGCCAGGACCATCCAGTTTTGGGAGGACTGCCCTGCAGGCAGCCTGTGCATCCAGTCCATTTTTTTTTGTGTTTTGCGACCATCTCCATCCATTCCCCTGCACCAAAGACTTTGCTATGACTTTTGCCTTTCCCCTTTCACAGATCACAAGTCCTGGGCCATGGTTCGTGTAATGTAATAGATAAATTAAGATTGTAAATACGTGGAACCCCACCTGCATGGTTGTTTTAGCGCCGGCGATTTTAGTTACGTTGTCCGAATGAGTCTGAGAGTTTGTTTAGTTATTTACGCAGCGCATTAGGTTATTTATTTTTGGGACACGTATAAAGAAATGTCGCACTCAGGGATCCGAAGGTAGAACGTACTTGGGGAAAACTTACACATGCTGGTCACACGAAAATTTGACGACTCGGGACGAGTCTGTAAAAAGGGGAGGGGTAGTGTTACGCATTTGGAATTCAATTGCACACAACATACAGGTTCCCTTCGTCAGCTATGTCGATAAGTGCATGTTCCCGAGATAGCTCACCTTCCATTGTTTAAATGTTTTGAAATCGATGAGATGCACTGCGGATCGATTTAATAGTGAGGGAGCAAACAATGGAGACGCCCCCCCCTCTTCTGCGAAGAGGAAGAAGAACCCTGTGGTGACATCAACAACTCCCTCCCACCCATGGTTGGTGGGGGGTGGATCACGGAGGCATGAGTCACGCCGGGTGCGGGGGAGGGGGTGCAAAGGATAAAGAGGACATCTTTTCTTTGTTCAAAAAGAGTTCGTGGGAGTCCCATGGTAGGGCTGAGTTTGTGGGAGTCCCGTGGCAAAGTTCGTGAAGAGTCCCGTTCTGAGTCCCATGTGCAGAATTCGTGTGCTGAGTCCCGTGGGAGGAGTAAGCTTTTTGCTTCGGAGAGAACAGTCGTTCAGCAGCCGTTGGTTCTTGCTTGGCTTGAGGCCTTCGGAAGCTTTTTGCTTCGGCTGGCTCAGTGAGCTTCGGCTGCTGCTTTGTTTTGGAAGGAACTTGAGCTGGTTGTTCGGCTCGAGCTGCGAGTGGAGGCTTCTTCCTCTTCTTCCTCTTCTTCTTGGTTCGTGGAGCTTTTCGTTCTCCATTTTGTTTCCGGCTTGGTGCGACGCGTCGGCCTCTTCTTGGAGTTGGATCCTCGGGGAAGCGACGATCGACAGGAAGGATCGGCGCCTCATCTCACCAGCACGTGTTGAGAAGCGCGGGAGCTCGGGAAGGATCGCGGCGATTGGATCCAGCTCGCTCTCGCTGGAACCCGGGTCTGGACAAGTTGAAGACCACATGAGGTGGAAAGGTTCGAGTCAAGCTCTGAGTTTCAGCTCACCTGTCCTCCGAGCTGGAGCTCGTGATTAAAGGCCTTTGCCACCGTTGTGTGTGTGTGTGTGTGTGTGTGTGTGTGTGTGTGTGTGTGTGTGTGTGTACGTGTGTACGTGTGTACGTGTGTCCGTGGGCCCATCTAATAAGTAGGAACTGCTGTTAAGTGCAAATGACTGTACATAATAAGTAGACGGTTGTAGTTCTTTTGTTGTGCTTTTGTTGCTTGCATAATTGCATACGTGTTTTGCCTTATTTAATTGCATACGTGTTTCATTATAAGAAATGTCCTTGTGTGAATGTAAACCTGCTCGTTGCGTCCATTCCCTCATTGACTGAACATTTCGTGTGTTGGGAGTTAGAAAGCCGTTGGTTTGCCATAATAGGGGGATATTTGGACCGACGGTTCTCGGCGATTACGCCGCTCGGAATCGCGCACGGACAAGCTCGCCTCGGCGGTTTGTTCCGTACGAGATCCATCGAGGGTGGAATACCCCAGTAGTTGGATCACGTGGGTATTTAGGTACATTGAAGATTGGCAATCGACCCTACCCCACGTGATCTGCCGATTGGCGTATTTCGGGTCTTGTACAAGGACCCGTCGCTCGGAGTTATCCTGGTGGCGATCTATATTCCAGGCGATCGGTCGGGCCAACTCGACTTGCGACTCCGTTCAGAGCGGTCGGTTGGCGGCTGACCCCCGGCCAGTAACAATATCGTCTACCTCCAAGCAAATGTTTCCTGATGGGAAGGGGTTAGACGAGGCTCTGTTGGGCTAACGGCTATCTCATGTGCATGAATGTGTCTGCGTAAAGAGAAAAAAGCCATCCCATAAGAAAGGGAATCTATTCTATACCCTTCTCAATGCATCAAAGTTAGAATACCACCAGACATGGGGATGGGTCTATCCTAGACATGCACTTTGGGAAATAACTGTCTGGGGACCTAAATGTTTGTATGCATTCGTCGGATCCGATTCTCTAATCCATAACACGATGTGTGTGTGTATATATATATATATATATATATATATATATATATATATATATATATATATATATATATATATATATATATATACATACATACACACACACACACACACACACACACACACACACACACACACACACACACACACACACACACACACACACACACACACACACACACACACCGATGAGCCAAAACATTATGACCACCTGCCTAATTTGCTGTTGGTCCTCCGTGTGCCGCCAAAATAGCGCCGACCCGCCGAAGCATGGACTCTACAACATCCCTGAAGGTGTCCTGTGGTGTCTGGCACCAAAACATGAGCAGCAGATCCTTCAAGTCCTGTAAGTTGTGAGGTGGAGCCGCCGTGGATTGGACTTGTCGATCCAGCACATCCCACAGATGCTCAATTAGATTGAAATCTGGAGAATTTGGAGGCCAGGGCAACACTGTGAATGCTTCATCATGTTCCTCAAACCATTCCCTAACAATGTGTGCAGTGTAACAGGGCGCATTATCCTGCTGAAAGAGGCCACTGCTATCAGAGAATACCATTGCCATGAAGGGGTGTACCTGGTCTGCAACGATGTTTAGGTAGGTGACAAGTGTCAAATTGACATCCACATGAATGGCCGGACCCAGGGTTTCCCAGCAGAACATTGACCAGAGCACCACACTCCCTCCACTGGCTTGTCGTCTTCCCACAGTGCATCCTGGTACCATCATTTCCCCAGGTAAACAGCGCCCATGTACACGGCCATCCACGTGACCTAAAAGAAAACGGGACTCATCGGACCAGGTGACCTTCTTCTACTGCTCCAAGGTCCAGTTCCGATGCTCGTGTGCCCATTGTAAGCGCTTTCGACGGTGGACAGGGATCATCATGGGGACTCTGACCGGTCTGTGGCTACGCAGCCCCATACACAGCAGGGTGCGATGTACTGTGGATTGTGACACATTCCTCCCGTGACCACCATTAAAATTTTCTGTGACTTGTGCCACAGTAGACCTTCTGTTGGTTCGGACCAGACGAGATAGCCTTGGGCACCCAACACCTTGTCGCCGGTTTGTGGTTTGTCCCTCCTTGGATCACTGTCGGTAGGTACTCACCACTGCTGACCAGGAGCACCCCACAAGCCGTGCTGTTTCAGAGTTGTTCGTTTTAATCCTGGTCTTCTAATATATGTGTGTATGTATATATATGTATATATATGTATATATATATATATATATATATATATATATATATATATATATATATATATATATATATATATATATATATATATATATATATATATATATATAGTGTTACGGCTGTGGAAATTTGCAATACACCAGAAAGGTCCTCAGGTTAGATGTATCGATAAGTTCATGTGAAGTTAGTCCACACCCGTTGTTTAGAGGGAATATGTGTGATTCATCCGGGCTGCGATGCTTTGAGTTAGCCATTTTTCTTTATCTATCATTATTTTGGACCAATCACCCCCCAACAACCGAATCACCACCACCAACAACGCCCCCGAACAACTACACCAAACCGCCACTACCTTCATCTCCACAACCCCACCCCGCAAGCATCGCCTCACCCCCATTCTCAAACGACGCCCGCCAACAACCAAACCACCACAGCAAACCCCCCACCACCTTCACCTTTCTCCATCCACAACCATCAACCACACCACCTGTCAACACCGAACGTCGTGCTGTCCAGGGCCCGTTCGGTGATTGTTGCCGAACGCGTCGAGCCCCGAGTATAAATGGATGCCTTTACGGGAGAGGAAATCGGATCAGGGGAGGTTCACGCCCCCTTTTCCTCCGTCCAATGGGCGAGCATCGGGCGGTGTGGCCCCGCCCCCAAGCACGATGCATGCGGATTTCTTTTAGGAGGAAATTCGGATCAAGAGAGGCTCACGCCCCTTTTTGCCTGACCAATGGCTGAACATCGGGTGGCGTGGCCCCGCCTCCAAGTGCGTTTTGATCCGCGAATTTACATACACACTCCTCCCCTGGTCTATAAAGATGCAAGCACAAGGCGACTCGCGGCTGGGCTGGTCGAGTGAAGACGGAGGTCGTCGTCGAGGTTGTCGTTGCTGGGTCGTGGTCGAAGTAGTGGAGTCTGAGTCGTGTGTTTGCGGGGATCGGACGGCGAAGGGGACGGAGCTCAGAGTTGAGGTCGAGGCACGAGTCGCGGCGTGAAGCAGGGACGCGGAAGAGGGCTGGGGGGCGAGAGTTCGCCAGAGTCGGTGTTGTCCCAAGGCCCCGCGAGTGGGACGGAGGGTCCGCCATTCCCCTCTCTCCACCCCGAGCATCAACAATTCCCCCCGTCCACGCTGAGATAGCGCCTGTAACCCCGTCCGTTCTCCACCCCAACCGCGGTGTCGACCGACCAACACGTGCCTGCGAAACGCACGCCTAAAGGAGCTCACCGACCACGCCAGGGGCACGGAGTCAGGCACATTACGCTGACATTGCGGCTCGCCCGCCATCGCGCTACGAGGACGCAGGTAAGACCCCTTCGGTCTCGTGGACCTGGCCGCTCACCCAGGTCCCATGTACATGTATGCCCCCTTGCCTATGAGGGTGGCTTTTATTTGCTTTTTGTGGAAATGTGTGTGTGGTGCCAGTCTTTTAAGTAAACCTGAATAAGTACTTGTACATTGCTTTATTCGGTTGGAGCTCTGCGTTGCTTTCATTGCTTTAACTGTTATATCTGCATTCTTACTGTATGGCTGTGAATACGTGGTTGTCGTGTGTGTGTGTGTGTGTGTGTGTGTGTGTGTGTGTGTGTGTGTGTGTGTGTGTGTGTGTGTGTGTGTGTGTGTGTGTGTGTGTGTGTGTGTGTGTGTGTGTGTGTGTGTGTGTGTGTGTGTGTGAAATTAAAGTGCTTGTTAAATTGTGACCCGTTTTGTTGCGTCCTTTCCTTCGTTTGAAAGTTCCATCTTGCATCACGGAAGGGATTGGTAGTGGGTTTGGACACCCAGCAAGTAATCTGAACCATCTAGGTCGGCAATAACTCCGCTCGGTTATCCCCTTAGCACGGAACGAGCCGCTTAAGCGGTTCGTGTCCGGAGCCGACCTGCGGTGTGGTACAACTCCTCGGTACGCTACCCGCGCGGGTACTTAAGTATATCGACATTCGGCGATTCACCCTATTTCGCGCGGGTCGAATGCGGACTGGGTTGTGGTGAGGTTAACCCCCCACCCATGACTGGCTCCTGGCGGTAGTTCCAGGAGGGTCACGACTAAATTGTCCGTCCGGTGGGCGACGCGGTTGCGATTGGAGTTACGCAATCACTCGCACGCCAGGCGGGCCAGAATTCGTAACAATATGTTTATATATATATATATATATATATATATATATATATATATATATATATATATATGTATATATATATGTATATATATATATATATGTATATATATATATATATATGTATATATATATATATATATATGTATATATATATATATATATATGTATATATATATATATATGTATATATATATATATATGTATATATATATATATATGTATATATATATATGTATATATATATATATATATATGTATATATATATATATATGTATATATATATATATATGTATATATATATGTATATATATATATATATATATATGTATATATATATATATGTATATATATATATATATATATATGTATATATATATATATATATATATGTATATATATATATATATATGTATATATATATATATATATATGTATATATATATATATGTATATATATATATATATATATATATATGTATATATATATATATATGTATATATATATATATATGTATATATATATATATATGTATATATATATATATATATATGTATATATATATATATGTATATATATATATAAATGTATATATATGTATATATATATATATATATATATATATATATATATATATATATATATATATATATATAATATATTGTTGCGGACCGGGGGTCAGGTGAGAAGACCACCGGGGGGGGGAACTGTCTCGGCTCCCACCAGACTCCCCGGAATTGTAGGCCATCGCACACGGATAATTCCGTGACGCGGCAGGTCGCTAACCAACCGTGAATGCCAATAACTCAACCGCGTGACTTCGGGTCCTCCCGTTTATGGGTTAACCGGGTTCCCTAATTAATCACATGATTTAATTACCGGGGAAAACGCCCTCGGTACGCCTTGTCCAAACCGAATCACTTTACGGGATCGGATGCAGCCGAGCGACACTGCAAGGACGTACCAGCTGAAAGGAACGGATCGTTGGGAATACATCCCTGGCAAAGCTAGGATTCAGATCATGTTGGATCAATGAGAGAAAAGACGAAAACGAGCTGGAAACATTTCTAAAATAATTTATTTAGAAGCAAACGAGGAAAGTTATGTGGTGCAGTTAAAGTAGTTTTATTGGTGTGTGTAATGCAGAGATAGAAAGAAGTGTGAGGTGCGACAATAATACAAGCAACTTACAAAAGCAGACACAGAGCAGACTTAACCCGAAATAATAATAATCTTCTGCAAACTTAACTTACGAGGACAGGCACCAGGACACACACACACACACACACACACACACACACACACACACACACACACACACACACACACACACACACACACACACACACACACAACCTGATGAAGAGGAGTTGAAGAGAAAAAGACGAGAGGAGTTGAGGCTAACGGTCTCTGAATACTTTGCACAATTGCCCGATCGTGCCACCAATACGTTTTGGGGCGATACCTCCCTGACAGCTGGTGCGCCGTTTCTTGCTTCGTGGCACTTTGTGCAGCTAGCGTCAGTCCAGAGGATGAGACGTGACGGTTGGGTGTGAAGGGAGGGACTTGGGTGGAGAAGGCGGAGTCGAGAGCGAGTGGGTGGAGTGGTAGACGGGACCAGGTGGATGGGTGGAGTCAGCGACGTGTGGGCGGAGAAGTGGAGGTGGAATCGCAGTCGATGACATTGAAAGGCGGGTGAAGATGGCAGAGTTATCGATCCCAAGCTGGGCAGAACAAGCCGGTAGGAACGAAGAAAGGACGATGGGCAGGAACGATGCTCGAACGACGCACCAGGAACAATGAGCAGGAACGATGCTCGAACGACGCAACAGGAACAATGAGCAGGAACGACGACGACTCTTCTTCCACCGCCCCGCGACCCGTCCTTTTATAGATCCAGTGGTGCGGGGTGGGGGCGATGACCCGAAGCAATGTGTCGTCACCTGAATCGAGCGCTCTGGTTGGGCCCCGGCCAGCACACGGGCCAGCCGCCATGACCGGAAGTGGATCCACTTCACTTCCGGC
>NC_140969.1:84637708-84807708 GCF_056783735.1 Eptatretus burgeri | reverse complement strand
ATATATATATATATATATATATATATATATATATATATATATATTTATATATATATGGCCCAGCAAGGAGTGATGTAAGCGACATTTTTTAATGATATGATGATGATAGGCTCGGATGATAGGGGAAGGGTTAAAATTGTGCTATATGGCATTAACTCCAAAATGGCCAATGTGGCCCTTACATCACTCCTCCTCGCGGCCCCTCATATATGTATATGTATGTGTGTGTATATATATATATATATATATATATATATATATATATATATATATATATATATATATATATATATATATATATATATATATATATTTGTACCGAGACACCAGCTTGTCACTCAGGAGGATTAATCCCCAGTTGTCCTCGGTAGAGCTGGATCTGGGGCCATCGCTCACAATTAACGTTGTGGTATGGTGGGTTGTTTTAGAACCACGAACGCCACCCAGTCAACCATGAGTTCCAGTGTCCGCCGTCTAATTATTCCGTTTAACTAGAGGTCACGTGGTTACCTGAGTGGGGAAATGCACCCTCGGCAAAGCACTAATGATATCTCGATTAGATTTTAATTTGGGCTGCCGAGCGTTTTAACTGCTGGTGCATGCCGACGATTTTTGTTCAAATCTGTGGCAATTACCTCCCAGTCTATCGAGGTTCGGACAATGCTAGACCAATTGAAGGAAAGGACAAACACGGACAGGTTGGAAGTCGACAAATGATTTATTAATAATAAAATAAATAAATTAAAAGAACTTCTTTTCTGAGGTAAATAAGTGAATAATTAATCAGGAAAAATCAATCAAAACGACAGGAAAGAGACAGAGAATAGATGCTTATCGGGGATTGACTTACAGCTAAACACAGACAAGTATACCCAGCAGATCTTTGGGGGGGGGGTGGGGCGGGAGAAGAGGAGGTGGGAGGGCAGAAGAGTCGTCTCGCTCACCAGAGTTGTCCATGAAGTGAAAACGTCCTGAAATGTGTGTGTGCATGTCACGTCCGTCACCAGCACCCAGCCTTGCCGTGCGCCCTCTTGCGAACAGCCTTGAATGCCAGTCAACGTCTGGGAGAGCACCAAGATCGTCTATCGCGGGTTTAAACCCTGGTGCTGCGACACGGGCAGCTCCTCACACTTCACGAAGCTGGTGACGTCCAGTGACCCACACAGTCCGTCGGTGACTGACCTGCGCCTCACACGTGGTTGACCAACCCGTGCCTCACTAGTCGGCGCTGCTCACACCCACACGCGCACCACACACTCGCTTGCTCACTTGCACGCTTCCTCTCTGGCTCGCTTCTTCCCTCGCGTGCTTCAACTCTCGCTTCTTTCTCGGCTCGCTTGCCCGCTTTTTGCTCGCTTCTCTCCTCCTTTTCCTCTCTGGCTTTCTTTCTCGTTATCTTCACCCTCCTCTTACTTCTCTCACCTCCAAACGGACCTACAATTCGTTTTATATCTGCAGCCCATCTCGGCAGGCACAGAGTCTCCCCCAAGCTCACCCCGCCCCACTTGCGCACGGTTGCCATGACTACCCATGCATTCTCAAAAAAGGCGGGCGTCGGCGCTCGCGAAAGAAATACGTGCATAAACGTTGCTGAGGAAAATAATGGCGGGCGTCAGAGCTCGTGAAAGAAATTTGTGTGAACGTGTCTGTCGTAAAGAAAAAAAGCTTCCCATAAGAGAGGGGATCTATCCTTTACCCTTCTCAACGCATCACATTTAAGATCCCCATTAGACATGGGGATGGGGCTAATCTGAACAAGCATTTCAGTAAATAACTGTCTGAGGACCTGGATGTGTGGATGCAGTCATCAGACCGGGTATATATATATATATATATATATATATATATATATATATATATATATATATATATATATATATATATATATATATATATATATATATATATATATATATATATATATATATATATATGTTGTTGTTCGTCTTTCGGCTGCTCCCGTTAGGGGTCGCCAAAGCGGATCATCCGTTATGATCCGCATACTGATTTGGCATAGGTTTTACGCCAGATGCCCTTCCTGACGCAACCCTGGTCGTCTCTTACGACACAGGGATAAGGATTGGGTTTCGCCATGATTTCAGGCTGCCCCACACCCTCTCATAGTGCGGCCCAGTGCAGAGCTCCCATCCTCGAGCGATCCTCCAACCCAAGCCTCCGAGTAGCCGGATTACAGGCGCACGCCACTACGCCCGGTTTTATATATATATATATATATATATATATATATATATATATATATATATATATATATATATATATATATATATAAATAAATATATAGTTGTATTTTATGTCTGCCTGTCTGTCCATCGATAGAATCGGCCCCTCTGGTAGTAACCCCATCATATTTCATCCCGTTGGAATCCTCTTGGTAATTGGAAATGTAAGAAAACATTTTCAAATCTACAGGTTTCCCAGTCTGTGCATGCACAGGCATAAACACCCAGGCTACAGGCCAGTCGCTAGGGGGGGCATTTGGGTGCATTTCCCCCCCCCATGGCGCATCTGGTGCCCCCCCCCCACTTGTACGCCACCCATTTATGCCCTGTTGTACTCTGTGAACAACTTGGTGCTTCAGGATGAGCGCCCACTGTGAACTTGCTGTTTAAGAGTTCACCTGTGTGAACTAAAACCCTTATTCCAGATGTTCAACGTGGTGAATAATAAGGCCTTCTTGGATAAACTGTTCTTTAATAATATCCTTCTTTGAATAAGAATCAAGAGATAAGTCAAGTGTGCGCTTCCCATTGCATCTCCAAAAGCAATTGGCAAGACAATACAGTCCAAGACCACAAGATAAAAGATAATAACGCATGCACCAACGCCAGCAGCCAAGACCTTGTGTCGAATGTCGATGTTGTGGGTGGTTATATATATCGTGGATCATTTCGTGTTAAAGGCCCGGTCACACCTTGACGTTTTAGCCAACGTATGCCGATTTTTGAATTTTTTTTCTAAAACGCTGGCACACGTTGAATACGTTATGGGTAAGTTTTGATAACATTGAGAGCACGCTGAAAAACACTGCCATACGTCGTTGTACGTTGGCTTTAAACGTTGTACTTTTTGGTTGTCCTCAAATTTTTTCATGCTTGAAATTTCACGACATATGCCGGCGTATGACTCACACGTTCCGCTACGCTGGCCACAAGTTGTATGCACGGTCTGCGATCGTTGACAGACGTCAACACATGCTACTTGTAAGTTAATCATAAGTTGAGACACGCCGAGGTAATGTTTAGCGTACCCGAAACTTATTTCTAACCTATGATTAACGTGTTGTTGGCACGTTATGCGATCGTTGCCACACATCGACAGACGTTACTTTTAAGTTACTCATAGGCTGAAAGACGTCGGTATAAGGGATCGTCCTTGCGTCAGCGTCCACGGCCACGGCCAGGACACTTATTTGCAGCATTCTTCAAACTTTTCTTCGGCATGACGAGGATGTTCACACTTCGATGTCTAGCTTGGCTCTGATTCCAATTGTCCATCGGCAGCGTCTATTTAAAATAGTCGAGTTTGAGCGTTTTAACACGTTCAGAAGAAACGCTTCAAATTTCCAAACGCCAGCGTCAAAAAACAAAGGCGAGTGACAGCAATTTAAATCGTTCATTGTAAACAATGAAAATAGCTGAGTGGTACCGTTTAAAAGTCGTTGAGTGTAAAAAAAATCCAATTGTTGAGCGCAAGCGTCTACTTTCAATAGTGGAGTTTGAGCGATTTAGCACGTTCGATAGAAACGATTAAAATTTCCGAGCGCCAGCGTCAAAAAACAAAGGCGAGTGACAGCAATTTAAATCGTTCATTGTAAACAATGAAAATAGCTGAGTGGTACCGTTTAAAAGTCGTTGAGTGTAAAAAAATCCAATTGTTGAGCGCAAGCGTCTACTTTCAATAGTGGAGATGCAGCCATTTAAATCGTTGAGTGGCAGCCTATGAATAGCAAACCCTACGTCACCGGCAAAGATAAACTGCCGCACGATATGGATAAGTTAGGCTATCGTTGGGCATAGTTTGTGAACGCCGGCTTCACGATAATTATTCGTTGGTATATCGTATCTATAAGTAATCAAAGCGCTCTATGCACATTATTAGTTCATTGTGCATTTGTCCAACCCGTTATGAATAGACCTAAATCGTAAAAACAAGCCATAGCTCATTGTTGAAAAAGCCCCATAAAAAATTAGCCGCGAAGAACTTCGAACAATGGTGAAAAGATGTCTCCTACCCGTGGACACGCGGACGCAAGGAGGATCCATCATAACCCACACCCTCCCCCTCACACTCACCTACTACTGCCAACATGAACAAACTACTACTGATACTGATACTGTTACTGCTGACATGGACATCGACTCAAAAAGGACTCGAAAACACTGTTGGGTTCCCCTTTTATGAGCAGCATTTTTATATACCAATTCCCAAAACCGCTGGGAACACGTCTTTATATGGCAGTTGTAAGCTAGAAACACGTTAATTTATTTTTTTGTCGACCGGAAGACGTCATTGGAATACGTCTACATACGTCGATGTGTGTTGGGACTTCGTAAAGAATTGGTTCAAAGCACGTCAAACATAAGTTAGAAATAAGTTTCACGTAAAAAAGACATTACCGCGACGTGTTTCGACTTATGAGTAGCTTATAAGTAGCCTTTGTGGACGTGTGTAAGCGTCCACATATCGTGTGTAAAACTTATCCCCATCGCATGCGGAACGTGTGTCATACGCCGAGTACGTCGTAAAATTTTGAACATGTTTAAAATTTCTTGACGTACTCTACTTACTACGGCGTATGATAGCGTACTTTAGCGTTCTACTCACGTATACCAAACTTACTCATACCGTATTTGACGTGCCCCAACGTTTTAGACACATTTTTCTTAGGTCGGCATACGCTGGCAAGATCGCCAAGGTGTGACCGCGATGTTGACACTTCCATTTCTACGGCAGTTATGATTCGAATCGTTGTGCGTCAGCCTTTTAATAGGCTACGTCACGACATCGTCGGCGATGCGTGCAACGCGCTATGCCTAAGTTAGACTATCGTTGGGCATCGGTTGTGTAGGCCTACAACAGGTTCAGCATTCGTTGGTATAAGTTATCTATAACACAACGAAACGTTCTGTGTCCGTTACCAATGCGTTATACATAAGACCAAGTCGCTATGAATACGTCCGAATCTTTAAAAAAAAAACATCAAAAGTTCAACGTAAGCCAGCGTTTTGCATACATTTTAATACGTTGCCATCGCTGGCTAAAACGTCAAGGTGTGACCGGGCCTTAAGGAATAGCCAATCAGCGTATTCGATATGGAGACCCAATTGAGCAGGTTACCTGATTGGTTGTAAGTTAGGTATAAATGTAATACAGTCATAATATGATTAAGGAAAAGACATAAATTTACATTATTAAAGATGAAGTGCACGTGTACCACGTGACCTTCACAACCCGTCAACCCTCCATCTTAAAAAAGTAATTTTATAATAAAAATTAAAAATATGTGTGTTTGCAATCGTCCTTGCATTTGAAATTATGCAGATAAAACCTGTTTTTGATGGATGCATCATTTAATAAATAAAACCGTCAAATGTCGCGAGTCGCGAGATTAGTGACGCGAGTCGCGAGTCGCGAGGGACGAATCACAGAGCACGACCTCGCAGCAGGAGAAAAAGACGTGGATGATGGATAAACGAAAATGGCTCAGAAAAGGAAAAAATGCAAGCGATGAAAATGAAGAAGATGATGAAAGACATGTTGTGGGAGGAGTTGGAGGAGGAGGAGGAGGAGGAGGAGGAGGAGGAGGAGGAGGAGGAGGAGGAGGAGGAGGAGGAAAAGACGATCATGTCGATGAAATACCGACAGAAGCTGGCCAACCTGGCCAAGCCAGCAATGTTAGCCCTGCAGCTGTAGCCCCAGCGCAGACAGCCGAGTTTCCACGCTCGGCGGCGGCCTCGGCGTCGGGTGTGACTGTCAAGCCGCTTCCCGATGATCTTGGAAGTGAGAGACCGAATCAAGTTGTTCTACAGCGGTACCCTGGCCATCTGTTGCAGAACAAGAGTCGCTCGTTTGTGTCCTCGTGGTACCAGACTAATGAATGGCTGGCATACAGTGTGCAGACAGATGCAGCATTCTGCTATCCATGTAGGAAGTTTAACACCGCACGTGGCCCAGTGGACTCTGCTTTCACAGTGCGAGGCTACCGGAATTGGAAACATGCCGTTGAGAAAGACGGGGTTTCGCAAACACTCAATTTCAAAGGAACATTTAACTTGTGTTTTGAGGTGGAAGGAGAAGGAGAATGAGAGGCGCATCGATTGTGGTAAGGAGATTTCCACACTCCTCAATGCTGACCAGCTAAATAGAAACCGGTACGATGTGTCTGCTCTTATAGATGTTGTGGGATTTCTCGCTGAAAATCAGATACCTTTTAGAGGGAGCCTTGATAATTTTGAGGATATGTCAGACGGGCACAGTGGGCTCTTCCTCTCGCTTTTAAACTACACACTCAAAAAAGACACCGAGCTCGCCGAAATAATAAAGCATATCCCACGAAACGCAAGCCATACTAGTCCGGAAATGCAGAATGAACTGATCTGCACATTGAGTAATGTTGTGACGGATGCCATCGTGGAAGAAGTAGGCACATCGTGGTTTACCATCAAGGTGGATGGGACGAGGGACCCCACTGAATGTGAGAACATATGAATCATCATTCGCTTTGTATCGGCATCAAATGAAGCAACAGAGCGTCTACTCACAATAGCTACAGCCGACGCTGGAGATGCAAAAACATTGACAGACCTAATAATTGCAGAGCTGATAAAAACAGGACTTGACACATCAAAAATATTAAGTCAGGTGTACGACGGGGCTTCAGTAATGGCTGGGAAGCACGGTGGGGTGCAAAAGTTGTTGCAAGAGATATTGGAAAGAGAAATCCCCTATGTGCACTTCTTAAATCACCAACTCCATCTGGTAGTTATCCACGCACTGGCAGCAGAGAAAGCTGTCACTGATTTCCTCGAGGTTTGTTGTTGCCTGTACAAATTCTTCAGAAAGCCCACTGTTGCTGCACAGTATAAAGGTGAGCGGTTAAAACGACTTCTTGATCAAAGCTGGACTGGACATTTAGCCACCGTATCTGTGATCATAGGATCTTTTAAGGATATCACATCCTTACTGTCGGAGATTGATGCAGAGCGCGCCTACGGTGCAGAGATGAGGATGGAGGCTATTGGGCTTTTGCGGGAAGTCTCTGGGCCTGACTTCATGTTCATTGCTATCTTTGTACAAAAACTGCTGATGTTGCTAGATGGCCCTAACAGACTCTTGCAGGCAGAGGACATGGACTTGCTAACGGGGTTGGAACTGGTGGCGAGTGCTACAGAGTGCGTGAAGAAACTCCGCTCTGAGGATGAGTTCACTGATCTGTGGAACAAGGCCAACGATGCTCGCACTTCTACACCTGCACCACCAAAACGGAGACGCACAATGCATAAGAACTTGGAACAGTTTGTAGTTTTGGAGACAACAGGACAAAACAACGACAATGACAAGACGGAACTGCAGAGGGTTTTTACAGCGCAATTAACACTGTGCTTGGCAAGATCACTCAGCGCTTCAGTGAGCGCAACACACAACTCGCCCGTTCACTCGCTGCCTTGAATCCCGAAAATGGCACGTTTTTGGATCCCCACTTGCTCCAGCACATCATGACATTAACAAAGTCAACCATCAGTGAAACAGAGTGTGTGGTTGCAAAGCAGTTTATTCGCTCACAGACAGAAAAGCAGCCAAACGAGAGATGGACAACACAAAAACTCCTCTCAACATACCACAAAACGCTGGAAGCCATGCCAAGTGTAGTGACTGCTATGAGAATTGGACGAACACTTGGTGCGTCCACTGCCATGTGTGAAAACTCATTCTCAATATTGAGGAATGTCTTCACTGACCATCGACGGTCCTGCGCCATGCACGCAAGGCACAACTGGTATGGCTGGCCATCGGGAGAGACCTCACACGTAAATTCCTGAATGAATGGAAGAAGGTCCTCAGAAGATTCCACACCGAGACGCATCGCCTGCAGCTCTTCTGACAGTGAGTGCAGCGATATAAAAACTATACGAGGAGTTCAGATTGTGTGTGTGACTGCTGGTGATGCGTGTGTGGTTGTGGTTGCAGTGTGGTTGTGGTCAGCACCCGCCGTGGTCGGCTGCTTTGTACTTCTGATGTTTAAGTTAAATGTTGTGTTTGGTGCTTTGCATATCCCATATCTAGTGCTTTGTGCATAACCTTACCTCTGTGTAATTGACTGCTTTAAATGCGGACCTTGTGGTATCTTCAGGCCGGTTGTATTTGCTGTTGATAGTTTAACATGATGATTGCAGGTCATAGCCTACTATATCTTATTTCAAAGTGCACTGATTCTGGTGCCAACCTCCCCCATTTAGTTATTGTATCTCTGGTATATTAATTTTCTAATGCCAATTCTTCACAACACCTTGTATAAGTGCACCTGAATTGGTGCCAATTGTTTAATCATTGAATATTTGCATTGTGAATGTGCCAGTTTGTTGCGGCTCTCCTGCATTCGAATAATTTTAGGCCAAAAACATCGGAACATATTAAATCTAGCTGAGATCAATTTGGTTAGTATGCGACGGCAACCTCAGTATAGATGTGTCAATGCTGCATGAATACAATAGCATTCCGGGTTATCAAAAATATTAAATAGTATAATTGTGCCCCCCCCCATCCAGTTCATATTCCCCCCTTAATACTGAGCCCTGGCTACGGGCCTGCCAGGCTAGCGCACAAACATACAAGTTGCTTTGAATAATATTAGGTTTTTAATAAATAATCCAAATTGTATTTTAATTTTTAAAGCCTGATGATAAAAATAAATCGTTAATCATTTTATTTTTTATTATAAATATAGTATTTTGTCATTGACCTTTTATTGGCATATATTCTTGAAGTCAATTCAGTCAGAATGATGAAAACAATATACCGATATATATATATATATATATATATATATATATATATATATATATATATATATATATATATATATATATATATATATATATATATATATATATATTGTTGCGGTTTTGGAAATTCACAGAACATCATTCAGGTTCCCCGAAGATCAGTTATTTCGATAAGTATGTGTTTCAGGTTAGGATCCCCCCCACCGATGTGTAAAGGGAATTGTTCGTGTGCCGGGCTGTGAATCTTTGAGGTAGTCATTATTCTTTTCTATCTTTTATTTTAAAACATCACAACGCCATCTCTGCGCCAACCATAATCTCCTACAAAGGCAAACAAACAACACCAACTGCCATCTTCTCGCCGAACAACACCATCTCCGTGCCAACCATCATCTCCTACAACGCGAACAAACATCGCAACCATCATCTCCTACAAACGCGAACAAACAACCTCAACTATCATCTTCTGAACAAGCAACGCGAGCCGATTTGCATATATCGGATCACAGGAGGGCTTTCCCCGAAACAAACAAGTGACGTCGAACATGGGGTTTCCAGCGAGGGTTGAGAGGTCGGAGGTGAAGAGTGGGCAGAGCCCAGCCTCGGGTGAGAGTTCGAGGGGCGGCTCGCCAAGCCCTATAAAAGGGCGGAGCCCGATGAAGTCTCGGGTCTTGAACGAGTGCAAGTTGTGGCTTCGGAAGTCAGTGCCAGTCGGGAGGAGAAGCCAAAGTTCCAGCTGCAGTGGAGTCCAGCGAGTCGTCTGAGTCCGGGCAAGGAGAGCCAGCAGCAGCGGCAGAGCTTGGGAAAACGACCCTGACGGCGGTCGAGCAGCGTCACTGTGGTAGTGGACAGGTCATTAAAGAGCATCAACTCTAAAAGAGCCAAGGACCTGTTCACTCCTCCGAAAGTGTCGCCGGCCAGGCCCGACAAAAGGCCACGATGAGAGCCGGGCCACCGAGGTGAACCAAGCAGCCACTCAAACCGCTCGCCCAGTTGCTCAAGCCGCCCAGCCGCTCAAGCGATTGGAGCGTTGCGACACGAGTGCCAAGCAGAGGCACCAGGGGTCACCGACCCGAAGACCTTCGAGCCGTCACAAGGGGCGGCCAGGTAACCTGCCCGGCCTCGTGCGACCCTTCGGTCATCCAGGCTCCGAGTTCGAATAAAGGCTTACGGGTCCGTTTCTTTTCTGGGTTTTGTATGAAAGTCTGTTTCTGTGGCGCCTTGTCTTTATAAGTAGAAATGATTTCAGTGCGTGCCTGTACATATTGAATAGAAATAGGCTGTAGGCTTTGCTCGTGTCATGTCCCCTTCCCCCATTGATTGCTTGCTTGTTTAATAAATGCCCCGTTGTTTGAATGTAAAACTGCTCGTTACGTCCATTTCCTCCCATTGACTTTGACGGCGCGTTTGGGAAATTAGCAGGCTGTTAAAGCCAATAAAAGTGGTAATTTGGTCCGACGGAACTTGGCGATTAAAACCGCTCGGCATTGCGCACGGAACGAGCGGCTAAACGGCTCGTTTACGTACGAGTTCCGTTGAGTTATAAATTCTCGGTACTTCTGTCTGCGTGGATAATTAGGTATATCGAGATTCGGCGATTAACCCTGCAACGCGTGGACAGAATATTGGCAGTTTATGGTGCGTTAAGGCACCCGGAGCAGGTTTCCGGAATTGTTTGGAAGCTACGACTGAATTCCGGTTTTCGGCGGACGCGCGACTGCGGTTGGGCCGTAAGCAGTCGTGCGTGGTGTCAAACCGGTGAAATGCGTAACAAAAAAATATATATATATATGCCTGGTGTTGGCGCAGTGGTTAGGGCAGCGGCTTGGGATCCAAAAGGTCCTGAGTTCAAACCCCGTTGGGCCACTGAATTAATACACCAGGGGGTTGACTCAGCCTGTCATCCTTCTGAGGTCGGCGAAATGAGTACCAGTGTACTGGGCCGGTGTATACCCCGGTTAAAAATAGGTGTACCATATCCCTGTGTCGTAATAGGCGACCAGGGTTGCGTCAGGAAGGGCATCCGGTGTAAAACATGTGCCAAATCACTATGCGGATCATACGGATGATCCGCTGTGGCGACCCCGAAAGGGAGCAGCCGAAAGAAGAAGATATATATATATATATATATATATATATATATATATATATATATATATATATATATATATATATATATATATATATATATATATATATATATATATATATATATATTTCATTAATTTTTTCCATCAATATTTCTAAATCGCAGTTGCATCAGAAGTTGCAGTTTACAGTGACACGTGCTTGGCTCTCTTTTTCTAAACTCTAAATTCATTCCGCACAAGGTGTGGGTTCCTCTGCTCGTAACTTTATAAATTCTGATTGAGAGAGACTTGTTCAATTGGGCTGTAGGATAGTTCACACACTCTCCTCTGAGCTGTCTAGCCTGGGTTTGAATCTCCAGTCTCGACTTGGCTATAAACTGTAACCCTGGTTTTCGCAGGTATGACGACGAATGAAGTGTGTGCCGTCCCTCAGACGGATATCCATCCAAAGGACCCGTCTGCCAGTGATCGTCGTTGGTGTATATTAAAGATCCCACAGTGTCTTCCGTGAAGAGTAGGCGAGTTATTTCCGATTACAAATTGCTATCACCTTCAATCGAACGTCAGGCTTGGCCGTCTGGTTCGTGATCGACCTGTGCCAAAAAAATAAATAAAACATTTCCCCTGGCCGACCCCACTAAAAGGTGGGAATAATTGGTGCCATTAAAGTAGTACTCGTACACCATTGATCAATAAAATTCGAAGCCTCCGATAGAAGCAAATACCTCCATGTCGAGGTTATTTTATTTCCTCTTTGCAATACAAATCCATCATTGTATAATTTCCAAGTCTTGATTTATTAATTTATTAATTTATTCAGTTAGTTATCCCAACAGTGGAATCCTGTCCACAGACACTTCAACAAGTCTCCCCCCTCCCACTCCCAGCCCACCACCCCTAAAGTATTCAGCAATGGTATTCGATGTAACACACGGACCTGACAGTTCACCATCATAAGAAACGGGGGGGTGTTGGGGTGGGGATGGGGGAGCTCCAATGTAATTGATGTAAATGAGTTAATGTATTTCACTCTTTGTAATTTTGGTGATTTATTGCAGAAAAGAATAATATAATGAGCCTAATTGATCATGGGAGTTATTATATTAAATGAAGTGTCCCACCTGTATGGACATGGTTGATAAATGTCTCAGCAATCATACAAATTTTTCATCATGTCAGTTTCGATCTTTTTATTTATTTATTTATTTTGTTAGTTTAAGTAACTGTCGCAGGGGGAAAAGATCAGGTTGGATTTCAAAACTTCTTTCTCACTTGATTCGCTGCACAGATGTTGAAGTTTGCTCTGGATCTTGAAAATTAAATAAAATAAATGAGAGGCTTCATAGAGGTTGGCAGCACATCATGACTCATCGATCAGAAACGTTTCAACACCAGAACCAATCGTGGGCAGGTCGCCACAAAGGTACTTGACTGAAAGTGGCAGGAATTTGTAATTTGGTCACAATGCCGGTGATAGTTTACTCACTCTTTGTGAAGGACGCTGAAGGATCTTTAACATCCACCAACTAATGCAAGCAGATGGGATGCCCCAGGTTAACATCTATTCAAGGGACAGTGAACACCTTGATGAATTGCTCGACCTGCAAAGCATCAAGATGGGAGTTTATAGCTGGGTCAGTTGAAATCCCCCAAGACTAGAAGTGTATCTCGCCTGGGGCACTGATCAACCACAGACTTGAGCTTGGCGTAGAATGCGTCCTTCATGGTGAGATCACTCGCCTCAGTTGGAGCACATACAGAGACCTGGGAAATGACACCCAAGGAGTGATGAATCCTCAGTCTCATACGCTCGTTGACCCATGTTACTTTAATTATCATGGAAGTCAGCTTATTGGACACAGCTACAGCAACTCATTGGGCATGGTAACCATTGGAGCTACCAGACCAGTTATAGGTGTAACCAACCACTCGCCATGATCTCACCACTACCCGGTCTCCGAACCTCAGAGAGAGCTGCAATCCCGATGTCCAAACGCTTGAGCTCAGATGATAACAGACGGGTGATCATCCTCTCTTACAGATAGGACATTCCAGGCACCCACCCGAAGGGACCACCTCAGGTTAACCTAAGGAGACTGCTGTCTAGTGGACGACACATCAGCACCACTCCGACATGACCGCAATCTGACCCGGGAAGGTTACCCCATGTTTTTCCTCCTATCCTCAAGGAGTGGGGGTCCTGAAGGTTTTGCCCCTATCCCGTCATCCGGTGATCTGTCCTGCGAAGGGCAGCTACACAGTAGGTACTCCCACGGAGTGGGTTTTCAGGTTTTTTTTGCGTTTTTCGTATGTTTTGTGGGATGAAGGGTTTTACGGTGGCCGGAGTGCAAATCCTGCCATCAACATCCTAAAAAAGTGACCCAACTGCAGGAGGACGTCCGCAGACACAGTTGGACACTAGATATGGATGGCTGTTTGATCACAAGGAGCTTCTCCACCCTTTGTGAATGCATCATTTACTTGCAAAATTATGCATTTCTTTCACGACCTTGTGGATACAGTGGACCCTACAGTAGAGTAGGCGATTGAAGGACAACTGTTCATAACCAGATAACTTGATTAAATGAAAAAACACTTTCTGTTGCCTTGCTAGCCTGGCCTCAAGACCAAGTGACAGTGAAATAGTGCTCGTAAAAATAAAATCCTAATTGCCATTTTCATTGGTTCAAAATGATAACCTCATTATAACAAGATAAATTATTATTACCCCTTCCTGGAAATCAACCGTTCTTAAATTATTTTACTGTACAGGTTTTATCATGCAGTTCTCAATATTTGATGTACCATGGAGCGTACTCTTTACAGAGCGTTGGTGTTGCCGAAGCAGTTGCTTTGCCAGGATTGTACTGGGTGGTTTGCCTTTGCCTTCCCAGCGTTGTTTGTCCATGATCAATCCTTTCAAATGTTGAGCCTCAAATGAGGAAGCAGCACGTACCATTTTAAAAGTCTTTCGTATGACTCGAGTCGCAATAATTAAAATCAGTCATTGTATGTGTGTGCGCTCCATCATTCTCCTGAGTCAGTGTTGCTGCATACCATGACAGGGGGAGGGAGGTGTGAGGAATTTGGCAAGGGTACAGCAACTTTCTGGCCACTCTGTACATGTTATATGAACAGGAACGGTCAATGATATGAAATGGAACTGAAAGGGTATCATTGGAGTGGAGGTAAAGGGGGTGGTGGACGAGTTGGGGAGGATGGTTATAAAAGAGCAAGGCGCTTTTGTTTGGCTTTTTTCAAGTACCCACCTGAACACAAAACTCCTGCTGCTGGATTCCAATCCCATATTTTTTTTTCTTCCATATTTCGTATCTCTCATGTTCGTGCACGTCTGCATCATCAAAGTAGTGTGACTGTGCTGCTGATGCAGTGCCCTCTGCAGCTTCGGGCAAGAATTTGTAATTTGTTCAGGCTGCTTGCAATAATGCACATCCTCTTCCCAAAGGACACCGTGGGATCTTTATGGTCCACCAACAAATGCTGGAAGATGAGACACCAAGTTTTACATCCATCCAAATCACCAACATATGAAACACCTGGATAGGGTTTTATAGCTGGGTTGGGATTCAAACCCACGATAGACATCTCAGAGGCAAGTGCACATACCTCTCGGCCATCCTGCCATCACTGGTATATTTTGTTACTTTGTCTATTGCCTACTGATGTCATCCAATTAATGTAGAATTAAACTCTCTGTGTCCTTATCCTTCTTATACAAAGCTTCCATCCGTATGCCTTTGATCGAGGTGGGGAATAATGGGGGAGAAAGGGAACACAAGGCACATCCAGGGAAGGGGTTGGCGATTGTGGGTGGGTGGTTACTATCAAAGATTCAGATATTTTGCATATCGATGATGTAGATACAGTGTGTCCCCTTATTTAAAAACAAAAAAATTTCAATCTTTGTCATGGACCGTCTTTGATTTGTCACAACAAAATTAATGATTTTTTTTTTTGCAGATCATTGCATTCGATGAGCTGAAGAAGGAGATGCGGGCTTCGTTAGAGCATGAGGAAGAGCAGATCCAGGTGAGTTGTGGTCGGAGATTGAGCATCACAATAAAAATTCGCGGAATGTCTATTGTTCCACAGCTCGGTCATTTCCCCAAATTGGATTTTCCAGCCGGAGAATGAAGTGCAGTTCCATGTGGATTAATCGTGTCGTTACGCACTAGTCATGTTCCATCTGTGACGTACGCAAAACGTTTATAAGCCGTCGAGAGATTTCTTCGATAATTCCTCTCCAGACTTTTCATATCGATCTTCATTTTAATTCAGTTCGCATATGCTTTTCTGTTCACTGGACTTTGCTAAATAAAAATAAATGTTCTACACATGAATTCCCCATTGTCCATGGGCAAAGAGCAGGTCCTTTGGTGTCTTCAAATTTAATTTCCATCTCAGGGAATTGCATCTACGGATGTGAAGCCCCTGTCACACCTTGACGATTTAGCCAGCGTATGGCAACGTATCAAAATGTATCTAAAACGCTGGCGTACGCTGAACTATTGATGTTTTTTTCAGTTTTGGGCGTATATTAACGAGTTGGACGTATGCATAACGTATTAGTAATGTACACAGAACGTTTCGATAACTTATAGATAACTTGTACCAACGAATGCTGAGCGTGTTGTCGGCGTTCACAACTTATGCCCAACGATAGTCTAACTTATGCGTAGCGCGGCAGAGTATCGCCGACGATCACGTGGCGTAGCCTATTAAAAGGCTGCCGCTCGACGATTCAAATCATAAATGCACTAGACATCGAAGTGTCAACATCACCGTCATGCCGAAGAAAAAAAAAACCCATGGAGTCTAGAATACTGACGGGTTCCTCCTGTGAACCCCATTTTTATATAACAATTCCCTAAACACTGCCAATACACCATTACACGGTTGCTGTAAGTTAGAAACACGTTCAGTGAGTTCTGTGGTTGTCCGGAAGACGTCAATATGCGTTGGAGATACGTTACACGTAGGTTCAAAGCACGTTACTCATAGGTTAGAAATAAGTTTCGGGTACGCTAGACATTACCTCGACGTATTTTGACTTATGAGTAACTTATAAGTAACGTGTGTCAACGATCGCATAACGTGCCTACAACTTATGGCCAGCGTATGCGGAACGTGTGCGTCATACGCTGGCATACGTCGGAAAATTTAGAGCATGCACAAAATTTGTCGACGAGCTCGGCGTACTACGACGTATGCCAGTGTGCTTCAGTGTGCTCTTAACGTATACAATACTTACCCATAACATATTCGACATGTGCCAGCGTATTCACCAAATTTTTCATACGTTGGCATATGCTGGCTAAAACGTCAAGGTGTGACAGCCCCTTGAGACTTGGACTCTGACCAGGGATCTGAGATGGAGACTTAATTCCTTTGGTACCAGGTCTCTTCGGAGAATCCTTGGCTATCGCTGGTCGGACTTTGTGTCCAACGAGCGGTTGCTGAGAGCGACTCAAATGAGATTTGTGACCTGCACAGTCCGTGAGCGTCAGCTGCGGCTGTACGGACATGTGGCTCGTTTTCCTGACGCTGATCCTGCTCACCAGATTCTCTCAGTGAGGGAGTCTCGTGAGTGGAGGAGGCCAATGGGCCGACCACGTGCCTCGTGGTTGCAGAAGGTTGATCAGCATCTCAAGGAGATGGGGATGGGCCAGGCATCTACCTGGGGGATGTCCAGATGGAGGCCCCTGGAGCCGGACGCAGCCGTCCACACTGGCGGAAAGTGGACACAACGACACGCTGATCCGGCGCATGCTCCTATACTTGACCTGACCTGAATTTTCTCTCGAGTTTGTATGTAATGTATAATCGCAGCACAATGAGCATGTTGCTGTGTAATCAATGTTCAAGTACACATGGCTGAACATTGAGCAATTTGACACGTTATGTAGGAAGACCAGTTAGGAGCACCAAACAAACCATAATGTATTCACATCGAGTAGTATGAACATCACATTACGTTTCTCCAAAAATGCCGTTCAAGGACAACTGTCATCCCTTCAACTCCTCATGGTGATCGTACGCTTGCACATCTGTTCTGATAACTCGGCTTCTGAAGAGCAGTCAAAATCCCACCTCCAGGACATCTGAATTGATAAGATCATTCCTGCGTTTCGGACATTGGCCGTTGCAAGAAATGAACGGCAGTATTGTTTTGAGCATCACCATGAGATGATTGAAGAAACGCCATTTCGTCAATAATCGGACGTGGAATATCGATGTCGATTGTGACGGACGTCATTTTTATGATCAGAAGGTTGTTCACACATGTTGCTCAGCAGGTAGAGAAACGTACGATGAACCCGTACCTCGTCTGATATTTCCTGCTGCGGTGGAGCGTATTATTGATGGTAGTGAATATACCGCTTCCTCACAATCTTCCTACAGAGGAAAGATTGTTCCTGCAATGTGGGATTCTTCCTGAAGTGTTGGATGTTTTTGAAACAGAGATTGAGGCTCATGGAAGAGCTGAATGATAGAGGTGTTCTGTGTACAGGGGTGCGGTGATGGATTCGGCACACAAGGGAGGACAGATAAATGGGAAGGAACAAATTTCTAGGCAGCGTGCGTTTGGACGTACAGACACGACGAGGGAAGCGAGTGGGCTGAGTTGACAAGGGACTGTAAGTAGACATATAAAGCTGACAAACAGGGCAAACGTAGAAAAGTGTGGGTGGACAGGACAGAAGTGTCGGTGGCAATATAAAAATTTGTGAACACGAAGAGGGAATAACATGAGATTGTGATGACTGCCAATTTAATGGGGTGGACATGAGGTGGGTGATCGAAATGAGGTGATCGAAAACTGTTTGTCTGGATAGTGGATATCCATCTGTCTGTGGTGGGAGAAGAACAGGTTAGCCACACAGTCTTTATATAGAAACAGCGTAAGTGTTTGGCACTTAGTATTTAATTAAATATTCTAGATGATTGGCCATCTTTATATTCTCTCCAAATGAACAAGGATGAATCTGCAGCCTGTCTGTCATTGTGCGAGAGACTTTCCGGGAAATAATGGAGTCATCTGAGGCCATGTGGGTGATATAAAGTCAGACTTTGCCTTGCGGAACGCCAGCCTTGAAGGAAAGCTTTGAAAACAGTGACGCACATTGCTTGTAAATAAAATGCTACACAAAAATCCACCAGCCAGTAAAAGGGAGAACCTCTGATGCCTAGAATGATCAATATTTGGCATCAGATTGTGGCAAATTCTTAAGGTATGTCCAGTGGGTTTGCTCTGACTTCTTTCTTGATGTTCAGAGTGTCAGGCCATTATTTATTTGGCAGAAGGAGCATATCTGAGGTGGAGGGGCCAGAACTAACCTAATGTTCTTGAAGTGGAGCTCACATTATTATTCCAGGAATGTAGGATTGTTCTCGGAGTGGAGGATTGTTCCAGGATGTCGGTGGTACACTCACCTTTAACTTTTCCTTCCCTTTGGTGTACGTACGTTGTTCGTGGTGCCGGACTCGGTGTGTTCTCTAACGACTGCAATCCAAGCTTTGAGCTTCACTAGTCTGAACGAACGTACCGGTCGGCTACCACTCGAATAGATCTTTGTCAGTTGGTGTCTGTGACTTCTGAGTGACGTGACGGTGACCACATCAACAGCATAACATTTTTGAAACTTGTATTTCAAATAAACAGAAACAAAGTCAAATGAGGAAGTTCGCCATTACACACAATGTCCAACTCCGATCCCTGCGTTGAGTTGTTTCTACCGCCCAGTGTCCCACTTCTGCCGGCACAACTCATGCGTGTTCACCTCGTCCACCATGGCTGTTGAACGATCGATTCCCGTCGCGGTGTCCTCTCCCATACGCTGGCCCGTCTAGGATGATTGAAGAGCTCAAAGGAATTATTTTCCCGATACACAATTTTAATGAGCTTTAATCAACCTGACTATATAGAATTGTTCCCTGATTGTAAGATTGTTCCTGAAGTGTAGGCCACACAAAGGCTTGGTGGTGATCTCAAACAGGGCATTACCATTGACTACTACCCATGACAAGCAGTGTTGAATGGTCATGGATTTGCAAAAGTTTATGTCAACACCAGAACGTGACTATGATTTCCAAAACTATCGCAACACTTCTTGCCCACCAACCGTGTGCCTTATCCAAGTATCATGGCTTTCCATGCGAAGTATCAACATTGTTTATCCAATTGGATTACTTATTTATTTTATTCTTCTGTTCACATGTTCACACTGACTTCCATTAACCCTTTGAACCCTGAGCTCCTTGGACTTTCGGTTCCCCCACCCTGGACTCCTTGGAGAAAAATCCGGCCACTCAGGTATATAGAGGTTTGAGTAGCAGATGGTAAAACGGCCACTCGGGTATATGGAGGTTTGAAAGGCGGATGGTAAAACGGTCACTAGGGTATATGGGGGTTTGAATAGCAGTCGATAAACCGTCCACTTGGTCATATGGAGGTTTGAATAACAGCCGATAATAATAATAATAACAGATAATAATAATAACAGCCGTTTGAATAACGGCCGCGAGGGTATATGGACAGCAGCCGATAAACTGGCCAATAGGGTACATTAGACGACCCGTGAACCCGTTGGGTTCCCGTTGTGACAGCGGTTGATAAAAAAAATCATTTAAAAGAAAAAGAAAAAAAACAAAGATGGCTCCAGCGAACTATACCGCTGAGGTTGTTTGCATTGATCAAATACTCCCGAAGAGTACTTCACAGAATCGGAATCGGAATTGATTTTTAAAATAATTTTTTTCGTTGCCTGATTTGAACGAAACTTGATACTGCACACCGCAGGAGAATAGTGAGTAAGGTGGCAATAAAATATTTGCGCTATTGTGTACCATTTTGGCTGTATTTCGGGAACATACATACATACATATATACTGCATAGAGTGTTGACTAGGCCGTGGTGTGTGCATTGGAGCACACCCGTGACTGGTTTTCGGCATTGTTCCGGAAAGTCGCGACTGAATTGTCCGTCCGGTGGGTGAGCCGGCCGCCATTGGCTAAAGCGGCTGTTCGCACGCTGGGCGGGCGGAAGATTCGTAACACTAAGTATTCGCGCGGGCAGCCTACCTTGAGACCATACCTCAGCGAGGCCTGCTCGGACACAAACCGCTTTAGCGGTTCGTTCCGTTCTGGGATAACCGAGCGGTTTATTATCGCGAGACCTCGCTGGACCCAATTCTTTTATCGGCTATTTTAAAGCCCGCTATTATTCCGAGAGCAATACGGCGGTTCGATGGGGAAAGAGGACACAACGAACGGGTTAACATTCACACTAGGACATTTATTTATAATAGCACGTATGCAGGCATGCACGTATAGATTTATGCAAGGCAAAGAAAAGCACGACAAGAGGAACTACAACCGTCTATTATTATTATTTACAAGCACTTGCACAGTTCTACTTGCGGGACATGGCGCCACAACATTCACACAAATAAAAGCAAAGAAAGACCCCCTCACAGACAAGGGAGCCAGACTGGACCCGTAGGCTTTTATGTTCAAGGAGCTTGGTTGACCGAAGGAACTCCAAGAGGCCGCCACAGGTTACCTTCACCCTCGTGGTGACTTGGTTGGGCGACCCTCGGTGGACCCTCTCAAGCTCCCCACCGACTGTGGAAACTCCAGACTCGAACGCGGCTGCCCACAACTCCACACTTCCAAGACCTCCACCGACTCGCTGCTCCACCCAGACCGAGACCTCCACCAACCCGACCAACAACCAACCCATAAACCAAGACAGCTCGACAACCGCTCGACAGCCCCCTTTTATCCCCCTTGGCTTCCCGCCCCGCCCTCCTTCCAGCTCCTGCGGGAAACTTCCAGAAGGGAGGCGTTTTCCTCATGGGTCGGGGTTTTTCGAAGCAGTCATTCCCGGTCGCTCTTCTTTATTCTCTCTCCACTCGCCCTCCCCCGTCCCGAAGCGCGGGAAAGTAAGAGGAAAAATCCGTGCGATATCGGAACGCCTTCTTCTTTCTCCATGGCAGAGACGGTTTTTGATGCGGAGAGGGTTGTAACGTGGTTGTGGAGATGGTGATTGGTGGTGTAGTTGGTGGTTGAGGTGATCGTGGTTGTTGTAATGGTGGCGTGGTTGGGTGCTTGTGGAAAAGGTGGTTGGTGGTTGAGGTGATAGTGGTTGTTGTAATGGTGGCGTGGTTGGCGTTGTGTGGTGGTCATGAGGGTGGTGTGGTTGGGTGCTTGTGGAAAAGGTGGTTGGTGGTGTGGTTGGTCCAAAATAACGATAGCAAAGAATAACGGCTAACTCAAAGATCACAGCCCTGTCCACACGAATAAATTCCCATTAAACAACGGTGGGGAAATCAAACTGAACATGGACTTAGCGATATAACTGATCTTGGGGATATCCTTTATGGTGCTCTGCGAATTTCCACAACCGTAACAATACAGACATATATACATATATACAAGATGAGAGTTTTAGTAATATATACACTACCGGTCAAAAGTTTTATAACACCCCCATTTTTCCAGTTTTTACTGAAATTTAAGCAGTTTAATGTTTCAATGTACTCTGAAATTAAAGCATACATCAAATAAACAATTGCAGATAAAAAATAAATCATGGAATCGTTTTGTTGAACAAAATTTAATCTAAATTTTTGACTCATCAAAGTAGCCACCTTTTGCAGATATAACAGCCGAACATACTCGTGGCATTCTTTCTACAATGGAAATCAAATATTGTTCAGAAAGTTCTTCCCAACACTGTTGCACAAGTTCCCACAAATGTGTTGCACTTGTAGATTGCTTTGTTTTCACCCTTCTGTCCAGTTCATCCCAAACCAGCTCGATGGGGTTTAAGTCTGGAGACTGTGCTGGCCAATCCATGATTTGAAGCCTACTGTCTTGTTCTTTTCTTCTAAGGTAGTTCTGACATAGCCTGGAGGTATGTTTTGGTCGTTATCTTGCTGTAGGATGAACCCCTGACCAACAAGGTGTAGACCAGAGGGTATTGCACGGCGCTGCAAAATGCTGTGGTAGCCCTTTTGGTTCAGGGTGCCAGTCACTCTGTGCAAGTCGCCGACTCTGATCCAGCAAAAGAGCCCCAGATCATCACGCTTCCTCCTCCATGTTTGACAGTTGGTGTCACACTAAGGAACCATCCTTTCGCCGACTCGACGGCATACAAAAACCCTGCGTGATGAACCGAAGATTTCAAATTTTGATTCATCAGTCCATGAAACCTTCTTCCAATTTGCAGTAGTCCACTGACGGTGCTTCATGGCCCAGGCAAACCTCTTTTTCTTATTTTGCCATCTTAGCAATGGCTTTCTTGCTGCCACTCAACCTGTCAAACCAGCACCTCGAAGTCTTCTCTTCACAGTTGAAACTGAGACTTCCTTACTTCGACCAGTGTTAAGCTGTGCTTGAAGCTGCTGTCCTGTGAGCTGCCCATCACGCAAGTTGTTGACTCTCAGAAACTTGTCTTCTGATTGTGTTGTGGCTTTGGGTCTGCCAGTCCTCTTCCTGTCAGAGTTTCCTCCAGTTTCCAAGTGCCTTTCGATGGTGTAGGAAACTGTACTCACTGACACCTTGGCTTCTTTGCAATTTCTCTAAAGGAAAGACCGAATACTTTTAAGGGTTATAATGGTCTGTCTGTCTTCGTTTGTTAATTGTCTTTTACTCGCCATTATGACAGCAATATACTACTCCCTGCAGTGCAATATTGTCAAAATAATGCTTCAGAGGGTGTTGCAACACAGTCTGTTCCAACACTACTTTTACACAGACAGAGGGATTCTAACTAATCAACAAAAGTTGGGACACCTGAAGGAATTGTTTGCATAAACTTTCAAGGCTAAATTTACTTCCATTGCTGCAGAACAGCTGCAGTTGCTAATGCATTACTTGTTCCCTGAAAAGGGCCTTTTTTAACAACTCTGAAATTTACATTATTTTTCAGTTTTTGGAAACCCAAACTTTTTTTTAACCTCTGGCAGTTTAACGCTTAGCTTTGTACAATTTCAGGTTATTCACTGGACTTGAACTGCTTAAATTTCAGTAAAAACTGGAAAAATGGGGGTGTTCTAAAACTTTTGACCAGTCGTGTAGAAGATCGATGGAGGTTTGAACAGCAGCCGATAAACCGGCTGCTCGGGTATATGGAGGTTTGAATAGCGGATGGTAAACCAGCCTCTCGGTTACATGGAGGTTTGAACAGTGGCCAGTAAACCAGCCACTTGTGATTATGGAGGTTTGAAAGGCGGATGTTAAACCAGCCGCTCGGTTATATGGAGGTTTGAAAGACTGATGGTAAACCAGCCACTTGTGTATATGGAGGTTTGAACAGCAGCTGATAAACCGGCCACTAGGGTATATAAAGGTTTGAATAGCGGATGGTAAACCAGCCACTAGGGTATATGGAGGTTTGAATAGCGGATGGTAAACTGGCCGCTCGGGTATATGGAGGTTTGAATAGCGGATGGTAAAAAGGCCACAAGGGTATATGGAGGTTTGAATAGCGGATGGTAAACCAGCCACTAGGGTATATGGAGGTTTGAATAGCGGATGGTAAACCAGCCACTAGGGTATATGGAGGTTTGAATAGCGGATGGTAAAAAGGCCACGAGGTTTACCATATACCCGATGGAGGTTTGAATCGCGATGGGAAAAAGGCTACTTGGGTATATGGAGGTTTGAATAGCGGATGGTAAAAAGGCCACTAGGGTGTATGGAGGTTTGAATAGCGGATGGTAAAAAGGCCACTAGGGTGTATGGAGGTTTGAATAGCGGATGGTAAAAAGGCCACTAGGGTGTATGGAGGTTTGAATAGCAGTCGATAAACCGGCCACTAGGGTATATGGAGGTTTGAACAGCGGATGGTAAACCGGCCACTAGGGTGTATGGAAGTTTGAATAGCGGATGGTAAAAAGGCCACTAGGGTATATGGAGGTTTGAATAGCGGATGGTAAACCAGCCACTAGGGTATATGGAGGTTTGAATAGCGGACGGTAAACCTGCCACTCGGGTATATGGAGGTTTGAATAGCGGATGGTAAAAAGGCCACTAGGGTATATGGAGGTTTGAACAGCGGATGGTAAACCGGCCACTCGGGTATATGGAGGTTTGAATAGTGGATGGTAAACCAGCCACCAGGGTATATGGAGATTTGAATAGCGGATGGTAAAAAGGCCACTAGGTTTACCATATACCCTATGGAGGTTTGAATAGCGATGGTAAAAAGGCCACTAGGGTATATGGAGGTTTGAATAGCGGATGGTAAAAAGGCCACAAGGGTATATGGAGGTTTGAATAGAGATGGTAACAAGGCTACTTGGGTATATGGAGGTTTGTACAGCGGATGGTAAAAAGGCCACTAGGGTATATGGAGGTTTGAACAGCAGCCAATAAACCGGCCACTAGGGTATATGGAGGTTTGGATAGCAGCTGATAAACCGGCCACTAGGGTAAATGGAGGTTTGAACAGCGGATGGTAAACCGGCCACTAGGGTATATGGAGGTTTGAATAGCGGATGGTAAACCAGCCACTAGGGTATATGGAGGTTTGAATAGCGGATGGTAAACTGGCCGCTCGGGTATATGGAGGTTTGAATAGCGGATGGTAAAAAGGCCACTAGGTTTACCATATACCCTATGGAGGTTTGAATAGCGATGGTAAAAAGGCTACTTGGGTATATGGAGGTTTGAATAGCGGATGGTAAAAAGGCCACTAGGTTTACCATATACCCTATGGAGGTTTGAATAGCGGATGGTAAAAAGGCCACTAGGTTTACCATATACCCTATGGAGGTTTGAATAGCGATGGTAAAAAGGCTACTCGGGTATATGGAGGTTTGAATAGCGGATGGTAAAAAGGCCACAAGGGTATATGGAGGTTTGAATAGAGATGGTAACAAGGCTATTCGGGTATATGGCGGTTTGAATAGCGGATGTTAAAAAGGCCACTGGGGTATAAGGAGGTTGAATAGCAGATGGTAAAAAGGCCGTTATGGTTCAAAGGGTTAACTGCTCTTGTGGACTAACTTCCATTAACTGCCCAATGGAAGGTTCAATAAACCCTACTGAACGCTTTTATCATTGTGACCTGGAGCAGCATCGGCATCGTCCGTGTTCTTTGCTCGCCGGTGAGCGAGCGCGTGCGTGGGCGGAGTTTAACATGGGTATGGTGTCCCTCTTTGGCCAATTGGCAAGGAGCGGGCATCTCACCCGCCCCATCCCCCACTCAACACCATCACCATTACGCACATGGTCGGAAGTGAGGAGGTAGGCGAAGCTACAAACACCTCTGATCAGGACTCCACCCAAAAGGGTGGGAGTTGCCCCGCCTACCATGGGCCTGTCCAATGGGAGATGGCCAGGGAATCGCGCGATGGGTCCGACCAATCAGGAGGCGAGTGGCCAGGAGAAGCCCCTCCCTCCTAAAGAGAGGAGTGTGGTTGTCGGGACCAGCATTGAGAGACGGAGATTGTGGCGTTTGCCGAGCAGCCTGTCATCGTGTGTGACATTTCTTGTGGGAAAGGACATTTCAATTCAGACATTTCCAACCTGACATCCAAAGCCAGTGAGTGGTTGTCGACAAGAGTGCGTTCTGGAGGATCGGTGCGATAGCGGTCTGCAGTCCTGCTGGCGATTGCGGCGCGGTCTGTGGTCGTTGTCGAGCGGTCTGCAGTCTTGGTGCTGGCAACGCCAAGGTCGTGGGTTCGAGTCCCACCGTGGTGGTTCGGGTCGGTGTGACCGCACGAGGCGGGACAGGTACCCCAGCGCGCTCTACTGACTGAAGACCCACTGAGGTCAATTTTCTTTTGTGTGTGTCCGTGTCCGTGGGCCCCGTCTGTAAGTAGAATCGTTAAGTGCTTGTGTTATTGTACATTGGTTGCATTGCTTTTATTCGGTGATAACTCTGCTCTGTGTTCCCCTCCCCGATTATTGTCATAAATAAATACCTCTTTTGTTGAATGTACCAGCTCGTTTCTATGTTTCTTTAATTGGCTTCGCACGCTTAGCTGTGTATTGAGAGATAGCGAGGGTAAGTTGTTCATTTGGTCCGGCGCGGCTCTGGAACTCCGCTCGGTTATGCCGAATCCGAGCCGTTACCTGCGACTCAGATCGCACGGAGTCGGCCAAGGGTGTGGTTCCCTGGTAGTTAGACTGTGTGGGTATTTAGGTATATTGAAATTGGCAATTGACCCTACCCCACGTGGTCGACCTATTGGCGATCTTCAGTCCGATAAGGGAGCCGTGACCTTTCGGATTTATCCGAAGGTACGACCTAAATTCTGGGTGTTCGGTGGAGCCGACTCTACTGCTCCCCCTAGAGGTCGTGCTCGCCTTTGAGACCTGGCACCACAACAATTTAACGTACATCGGTCGACCAGAGCTCATTTAATGTCCCTCATCTCCATCCTTGTCGGAGGGGCTGCGGAAAAAATGACTGAAAGTATCTTTGGAGTCATATCAGGGAATTTGTTTTTGAGAATGAAAAAGGCACGGGGAGAGACGACGTTTGCTCTTGGAATTTATAGGGTTAAAAACGCTCAATAATCCACAAGCAAGAAAATTTTCCAAATGCTCTTCCGTATCCACAGACCACCAGATGTATTAATGCCAAAGGGGGTGTATATTTATTACGTACATGGGGTTATCTGGTCTGGTGCGGGGTGCTAAAGTGGTTGGAGAGAGTTTGTTTAGCGGAGTATGGTAGGAGTTGGAAGATAAGGTTCCAAGGAGTTGCGAGTAGGAGGTTGCGGAGGGAAGAGGCATGGATGGAGCCCACAAGGAGGAAGGGATAAAAAAGCCCCCACCATATTTGTGCCTGCAATAAATAGATGGCATCAAAGACTGTGATGCACATATAATCGTGTGCGTTTCAAGTAAAATGTCTCGATTTGCTCATAAAGAACACAATACAATTAGCTGATATGATCACGTGACGGTGATTTCATTTGGATGTTCAAATTCATTCTTTGCATTTATTGGATTGAGGCTTTTTATTCGGTTAGTGCTGTTTCTTGGTTTGTGGTAAACCGTTAATGGGCAGTTTCTGGTTCAGTCTCAGCGTCTCATTGATATTGAGCGAGGTCAGGTGTGTGGGATCATGAGATTGTGTGTGGTCGTATGGCAGCTTAGCTGCCGGGGTAGCTATCATTTCTTGAAGCGCGACTGTGTTGCTGATGCAGTGCCCCTCTACCAGTACACACACTGGAACTGGTACTCATTTCACCGACCTCGGAAGGATGACAGGCTGAGTCAACCCCCTGGTGTATTAATTCAGCAGCCGATGGGGCTTGAACTCAGGACCCGAGGATCCAAAGCCACCACCCGAACCAAGATGGGAATGTTGGGGGGAGTAAGAATAACAATTCCCCTCCGAGCTGTCTCGCCTGGGTCAAAATCCAGATCTGGCTTCAAATCCTCGTCTTGGTGTTGCATAGTGAGGTCTCAATCACCCTCAAGGTGTGTTTGTGTGTGTGTGTGTGTGTGTGTGCGTGTGTGTGCGTGTGTGCGCGTGTGTGCGCGTGTGTGTGCGCGTGTGTGCGCGTGTGTGCGTGTGTGCGTGTGCGCGTGTGCGCGCGTGCGCGTGTGTGCGTGTGTGCGTGTGTGCGTGTGCGCGTGTGCGCGCGTGCGCGTGTGTGTGCGCGTGTGTGTGCGTGTGTGCGTGTGTGTGTGTGTGTGTGTGCGTGTGTGTGTGTGTGTGCGTGTGTGTGTGTGCGTGTGTGCGTGTGTGCGTGTGTGTGCGTGTGTGCGTGTGTGCGTGTGTGCGTGTGTGTGTGCGTGCGTGTGTGTGTGTGTGTGTGTGTGTGTGTGTGTGTGTGTGAGCGCGCGCACCGTCGTTTGTGTGTCTGACATTGAGTCGGAGTCACTTTTCCGATTCTGTGGCTTAAAATCAGATTGAGTAATTGGACCAAACATTTTGGAATTTGGGACGATCATACAAGTTTTAGGAATGTCTAAAAGCATTTCTATTGAAAAAAATTATGGTTGATCAGTAAGTTCATGGCCTAGCATAACAAGTCAATCACTCACACTTGTAGTGTTTTCAACCTTTTGCATGGATGGGGATTTAGCCTTGCCTGTTCCCGAAGGGATGGGAGAAGGGGTGTGTGTGTGTGTGTGTGCGTGTGTGTGTGTGTGTGTGTGTGTGTGTGTGTGTGTGTGTGTGTGTGTGTGTGTGTGTGTGTGTGTGTGTGTGTGTGTGTGTGTGTGTGTGTGTGTGTGTGTGTGTGTGTGTGTGTGTGTGTGAGATTTACCTTGATTTATGATTCCACCATCACTGTCGGTAAACACCAAAAGAGTGGGACGGTCTTGACACACCCATGTACAACCCCCTTGCTTGTCTCAGATCTCGATGTACTTTTCCTTTAAAAACATCCACAACCTCAACTCATAAATCCACAACCTCAACATCTGTACTTGACATCCACTAGGATTTGAACCCAGGTTTACAGCTGCATCTCAGCGTCCACAACCTCAACTAGTAAATCATTCCAGTGATCTATTAATCGTTGAGAACATTTTAGACTTTTTCACGTCCGATCGATGTCTGGGTTTAAGTAATTTACAACAACGATGAATACGTCCGCTCCCTCTGTGAGTGGAACATGGTGTCCGTACCCCCTCCCCTCGGCAGGGATCAGTGGTTACACCATTTACAGTATTCCACATGTGAAGGTGAAAACTGCAAGTCGTCTCCCCAGATTGGCCCAGCCATTGTTACCTCCACCACCAAAGGTGAAGGTGGATATTTTCATCCCCTGTTTGTTGGGTGGTCGCGAGAGTACCCTTATTTTCACTTTTTCCGTCTGTCTGTCTGTCTGTCTGTCTGTCTGTCTGTCTGTCTGTGTATGTCTGTATGTATGTTTGTATGTTTGTATGTAATGGACGGCTCTGGAGGCCAGAGGAGTCAACCGATTTTGATGAAACTTGACTGCTAGGTTCATACCAGGATCGAGTTGTATGCTTTTGAGCACCGTTGCTATGGACACCACCGTTGCCGAGCAACGGGACTTTGAAATTTTTGAAAAATCCTAAAAAAAAATTTTTTCAAAAATCTGCTTCCGCGCTTTTATGCGCACTATAATCAACCTCTTTGTCAAAAAATTTCAGCCCAATCCGTCAAAAACTATGACTAGTATACAATTATATGGCGACCACCCACGTCGCCGACCGGCTTGTTTGTCTGTTTGCCTGCTTGTTTGTGTGCACGATTTATCAAAAAGTTGTAGATGGATTCGGATGAAACTTGGTGGACATGTTGGGTGTGTGACAAGGAAGAATTGATTCCATGTTTGTGAAGATCCGAATTCTGATCTGGATACGAGGATTATTTAATTTTTTAAGTGATTCTTCACCATTGAGAGATCGGGCCAAAAATGTGTGCAATATGGTGTCTTCTGGAACACTAACCCGTACATGTGATCTGATGGGATCTTTTTGTTGCAGTGTCACATACAGCAAGTCCTGAAGGTGGAGCGGATTTGCTGCATGTTGCGAAAGGCAAGTCATGTCATGTCACGTCACGTTGATGTTCGTTGTCGTCGCAACAAATTTGAACATAAAGTGGGAACAACGGTGTGGCTTGGCAGGGATGTGTACCTCGTAAGGCCTTGTGTACGTTGGGCCTTTGTAGTTGACGAATATCCGTGCAAACAAAACCTTTTTGTTGCTTGAACATAATTGTTTTGGGATTTTGAGTGCCTTCTCTCCATCATTGGAAAATGGAAGGTGAGAAAACAATGCAACAGATTGTAACTCACAAACACCTGATTGAAGGATGAACACTGATAAATCTGTTTTTGAAAACTGACATTGTTAAAGCAAGGAAAAACTTTTCATTTTGCGAGAGATTGTGACATCAGGATAGTTTAAAAAGAATTTTTATTATCTACACGGTGTAGGCTCATGAAAGAGCTATGGCAAAGAACAAATCAGGACACAACATAATGATGAGGGAACACCAACAGCAGGGCGGAGGGAGAAAATCGACAAAGATGGACAAACAAGAGATGCAGGGAACGATGAAGGTTGGGGGAGAACGCAAAGCGTGGACAATATGGATACGTGAGCAAAATCTTGGGAGGGGTGGGGTTGGTTCAATAGGTGTAGACGAGATCATGGTTTTGGATGGGGTTTGACTTGAGATTGGGGTGATCAGCTGGCTTGAACACCTGTAATGAGATTCAAGAGGGTGTGGAAGGTGGTTCCACAGGTGGGAAAAGAGACAAACAAATGAGTCGAGGTGAGCAGTGGTTCTGGATTGAGGCAGTTTCACTAGGAGGTGGTTGCTGGTGGACCGCATGTGTCCTGCAAATACCTGGGGGAAGGGGAGGGGGGGGACAAAGCACGTGGAGGGCAGAAGTCCAGAAATGAGGCGGAAGAAGACAGAGAGACTAACAACCTGTCAGTGATGGCGAAGTGATTGGCCCACAGACTCAGCTTCATCACGAGTGATTCCAATGATCTTGATGGCCTTGGTTTCCATGCTGTCAAGCTGAGCAGGAGAACCGGCCCAGAGGGGAGAGCAGTACTCCATAAAGCTGCGGATGAGAGCCTTGTAGGTGTGTGTGAGCCCAGTTGTGCCAAGGAAAATGTTGAGGTTAGTTCTGAGGTTAGTTGAGGTTAGTCGATGCTTGTCGGCCTGTGTGTCGCTTGTCGACATTTTGAAATGATTGTAACTGCGGCCTACATTCGGAATTCCTTTCGTATCTTGGCCAACATCTGTGGCCTATTTCCTGACTGCACTGTATGGAGTTATTGTTTGAAATCATTATACGCAGAAAGATATGCTCTGCCTTGTTTAACTAATTGCCCGTCATCTCGGTTGCACGGTGTCCGTTGAAGATGTATGGAAATGGATCGTTGTTCACCTTCCGATGATTGAGTGACCACTTTACAGACGCCTTAATTTACTTGATAACTTTTTTTTTATTTTAACAATGGTCATTCTTACTTGAATGAACAATACATATTTAGCTGCTGAGGTTTCGTATGCTCTGTTGTGCATGTGTGCATGTATGTGCAGTCCTCAAAGAGGAAGCCCACATTGGATTGGACGGTTTCAATGTTTGGAATCATTACGACTATCTTGGTTTTCCCATAATCTATGGAAAACCCGAGGATGAAAATGTGGCCGAAAGTGTTTGAGGAGCACAATGTGAAATATCTGCCAAAAGCCCCCCCCCCCCAAGGATTCTGACCCTTTAATGGATTACACAAGTTTCAGACCAAAGGTCTCCACTAAAGTAACGGAGTCTGCGCTAAAGCAAAAGTGTAATTAATTTTGGCACTTTTGACGCAAGGAAATTGTTAACCACCTATATCTCTACCGCAGTTGTTGCTCCCAGAGTATTTCATCCACGCCTTGTTCTGCGTGATGTTCCTCTGTTCTATGGAGTGGCTCACGCTGGGCCTAAACACCCCACTTCTTTGCTACCACGTGTGGAGGTGAGATGAGGGTTTACACCATGACCTTCCAATGGACTGTTCCTCATTTCGCATTTTGACCTTTGGGAGACTCTCTGACTAAGCTAAAGAAGCTGAATCATCATAGTCCATTACTTTCCAATTTTCTAATCTTGTGTGCCAGCTCACACTTGCACCTTCACTGCACATACAGAAACTTCTCTCATTATTTAATTTGAATTCTCTCTTTCTCTTTCTCTTTCTTGATTATCCTCTGTGGACTCATTCCTGTGATTATCAATTTGCCTTGTGTCTCCATCTGAAACATTTTGGTCGAGCCTCCCTATGAGTCGCTCGTCGACACTTGTGAATAATAATGTATTACACGGTTACGGATCCAGTAAAATAAGGGGTGTGGGGTGGGGTGGGTGTGGAAGAGTCTGGTAAAATCAGTTGGGGGTATGGGGCATTAAATAATCATACATTTTGATGCTTAGGCCTCAGTCACATTTGCTCTACAGCGAGGATAAGGCGGCCGTACACCCTCTGAATTGACAGAAACATGCGGCGCCCGCAGAGAAACTGAGGTGGCCTCAGGGTGGCCCTACGCCGTTTGTCTATATTTTACAGGCCGTAGCGTCGCCGTGGAATGAAATCGCAGAGTTATAACTTTTTGTCATTTCTACGCTCGCCGTAGCAATTGGACAAGCCAAGCTATAACGTATATGTGTTCAACGTCGACTGTACGTAGGGCGTACGGTGGGCTTGCGTTTGCCGTGCAGCTGCCGTAAGCTCTTCTCAATGAAAAATGAATTTTCCCAACCCCTAAAAAATTACAGCGGCCGCACTATTTACACGGTCGCCGTACAGTGGCCTTGCGGTCTGCGTGACTACCTGTGGGCAACGCAAGGTCGACGCACGGTTCCCCTACGCCCGCCGTGCACCTACGTAGGCCTCCGTGGCAGTCTGCGTTGACCGTGCATCCACCGTGCACTACCGCTAGAGATCGGAGTATAGTTTGCCTCTTCACAGTGGTGCCCCCAGAATCCGAATTTAATTCGTTCCAGGAGGCTGTTCGGATTGCAAAAAGTTCGGATTCAAAAAATATTTTCCCAATAAGAAATAATGGAAAGTGAATTAATCCGTTCGTGGACCCAAAGAAAACCCACTTTCAAGACACTTTAAACTGAAATCCCCCATGTTTAAGGTAAAATAAGATGAGTAAATGACCTTCGGTGGCGGTGTATTGTATGTAAACTGGTACAATCGCCATATCCAAAGGCCCACACAGGCTCGAGCTCCGGCCTGGGTTTCGATCGCTCGCGCACTCTGCGAGAGCGCTGCCCCCAGGGCAGCTCATCAAACATGATGCCCCCAGAACCACAATCACTTTCATCAAACGCATCGGGCTGACGTAATCATGGATATTAAAAATTACAACCGGTTTTGGTGTGAAATTCAATCCTTGCCCGACAGTCCGTCACGCCACGTGATCGGATTGCTTTTTTTGTTAATAATTAAAACAAGATGATTAAAAAAAAAAGAAATGAAGGTGAAAACACGAGGTCAGGCCTAAGTCGCATTTGGCTCGGCGCCCGGAGGGTCCACAAAATGTACGGACACTCGCAATTATAAAGCGGCCGCAGTATTTCCACGGTCACACATTGTAGCAGTCAAGCATGTTTTTATTTTTCGGGTAGCCGCACGGCGTGTTTATTAATTGTGGAGACCGAAAACGGGGGGTGCCGTAATTTTTTGGGGGTTGGGAAAATTCATTTTTCATTAAGAAGAGCTTACGGCAGCCGCACTGAAAATGCAAGCCCACCGTACGCCCTACGTACGGTCGACGTGGAACACATCTACGTCATAGCTTGGCTTGTCTAATTGCTACGGTGAGCAATTGCTCGTGGCCACAGATTTTGGAGAGCCCACGGCCGCCGTGGCAAATGTGACCTAGGCCTAAAGGACCATTTTTCAGATGTTTTCACCCAAAATCCCCAATAACATTTATTTATGACGAGAATCAAAGATTCGCAGGTTAATGCAGTGTCCCCCCTCATTTGCACTCCTCACCAATAAATATAACAGGTGCAAGAATCCCCATTCTTAGGTTGTGATGGGTTTTAACCCCCACCACCACACACTCCAATTGTGTCAAGTGCAGGTAGGTGCCCACTAACACGAAGAATCACAAAAGGGGGAAGTCAATTAAAAATAAATAAAAAAATAATTACTCTTCACTTTATTCAGTTCGACCTGCAGGTCGTATTTGGTTTAATAACTAGTTCTTAACTTACTGCCATAACAGAATTTTTTTTTAACTCAATTTCTCTCACTCATATTTTAATAATTTATATAATTGTACATCTCATTGTTTGTTATGTCAAGTGCAAATCGATTCATTACCCCGTGAATGTGAAGCAAAAAGTTGGGTTCGGCAGTTGGTTAATTTTGGCTGCGTGTCAGTCTGTCTCCAGACATCAGTCTATGATCGACGTCGTACTTTGACTGAATTTGGCAAATTGTACAGAATCTCATCCCGATCACATATACTCACGCGGCGAGGTAATTTGTTTTACTCTGTCTGCCTGTTTGGCAGCCAAACTAAATTGAAAACCATTCCAAACAGGAAACTTCGTGCGTTTAAAGACGTCATAAGGGACACAAACAACAAGCAAAACGTCTTTAAAAATGTTTGCTTGTTTGTTTTTCTACAACCTTTAAAATATTTATTTTATTTAAATTTTATTGTATACCTGAACATTGCAGAACACAAATCACCTTCTTGGCACTTCCAAAACCCTCCAGTTTAGCAGCACTTGGACGAAATTTTGCGCCATCTCGACCAATCAAATTTGCCGCTCGTGCCCTCATCATCGGGGAATGAATAGAAAGATTCAGACGTGATGGCGGCCCGTAAGAAATACAGATGGTGCTCGGAAACACAAAGCAAGAGTTTAAAAGACCCTTCCCATGTCCTCCTTCTCTAAGACTGGGTGGGGTTTGGTGTTCTATGAACTCTCCAGTTAAAATTTCATTGTTCATCAAACATGACATTCGTTATAATAGACTCCACGTTCATTATTCCCACCATCTATTGCAGGTTTTTCCACAGACCAGCACTACGTAGTTTGTATAGCCCAGGAGTGCTTATGAGCAGTCACATGATTTCGCAGTGTCAACGTGAGGCCGGTTTGAAACTTGCCTTTTACCTGCTGTCCTTCTTTTACTACCTCTACAGGTAGGTTATCACCGTTTTCTCACTCTTTCGCATCTTCAGGTGCTTGTCATGCCGTCTCATCCGACATACCTTTCTCACAGTGATATAAATTTGATGGAATGGGATCTTTGGGATCCAGTTTGCTGGAATGACAGGTGTATTTGGACATCTCGGCCCACAATGCGGTACTCGGCTAACATATTTTTTGTCTTGTTTTCCCAGCATGATCTACACACTCATCAGTCAATGAATCTGATCGTTGGATGACAGCAGGTGATGTTGCTGCCATCTTTCTATCCTGGATCCCCAGCACCTGCATTCGGGCAGACATGTCTCGGCCCAATTCAGGCTGAACGTGGGCATCGATGAGATCGTTGAGTTGTCACAGAAAATGAAAGATGACTCGAGGTTGAAGTTTGAGAGTGGATACGAGTGTGATTGGAATCATGGAACTGAAGTATGTGGATTCTGTTTTCGGCCCATAAATTGAAGTCAAGGAAGGATGGTGGAAGCAGAGCCATCGAAAGGCCAAAGGATTTGAAGCCTGTATCTCGGTTTATCTGCCATACCCATCAATAAGACAACATTTCCATGATTTCTCATAAGACGATGTTTCTGCAACTCCAAAAACCCTCGGTTTTAAAAACAAACACCGACGCACAAAGTCTCGTTCATATCACCCGCACCAAGCTGCACTCTAAAGCGGTTTTATAGCTGAGAACTGAAATCAACTTTTGGATGAACGAGGAAATGTGATTCCATAAAATGTGTTAAGAAAAGTTTTTAAAAATCTGAGTGTTGGAATTAATTATTCCAAAGATTTTAAAGATGTGTTTGTGAAGTCGTCTTGGTTTTTGGAGGTGACAAACAGGTGGAGCCAATCGTGGTTCGTTCCCAGGTGAGGTGGTAATGAGGGTTACAGGTGCCTTCAAAGAGTACGGTATTAAACGAGGACCCACAAATGCACCGTTTCACCATTCACCGATTCCACGACATCCTCCATCAGCATAGCCATGTTGTTTGACCCTTTGCTTTGGGTGTACTCGTGACCATCTCGAGCTTCAAACAGACTTACAAACTCATCTTGCAGGCTCGACCACTGGCGTGTGGTCGGCGGGCCTCGGGTCTCCAGGTGTCCAAGACTGCTGGTCACATTCCCAGGTACAAAATATAAAAATAATTATCGGATACTTGTTACTCATACCTTTATCGTTATTCCAATAAAAAATGGTTTGACAACTTTTTTGGGGATGCACGGATTAATTATCAATACAATATCAAAGGAAAATGTGTAATTTGAACAAATCTTTAGTTGAGTTTTAAATGCAACTTACCTCTTGTATATTATTCTTCCTCAAAATCTCTTTATTTGGAGTGATGCTGACAGGTACCGAGCTGCCACTTTACCCTGTCCACAACACTCCTCCACATTTCTGACTTCCCTCTTCACACAATCTACCCCCCCCATCCTCCCCCATCTCATACACCATTTACCCCTTTTTCTCCTTCCTCACTCTTTAAACACATCTGCTCTCTTCGGACGTACTGTATAGATTCCTCCATCAGTACCAGGTGCCCCACCTACTTCAGCCAGTTCTTCATCAATCCTCTCAACGAGCTCATCTGCACATCCATCTCTTCCCTCAATTCATCCATCCTCCTCTTGTGCATCTTCATTGTCTGTCTCTCTCGATGCCTGTCTGTTTCTATGTCTCTCTCTCTCTCTCTCTCTCTCTCTCTCTCTCTGTCTCTGTCTCTGTCTCTGTCTCTGTCTCTGTCTCTGTCTCTGTCTCTGTCTCTGTCTCTGTCTCTGTCTCTGTCTCTGTCTCTCTCTCTCTCTCTCTCTCTCTCTCTGTCTCTGTCTCTGTCTCTGTCTCTGTCTCTGTCTCTGTCTCTGTCTCTGTCTCTGTCTCTCTCTCTTCCTTTCTCTTTCCTCATTCTTTCATCTCTTCCTTTTCTCATATCATGGTATTTGTTTTGCCCCCACTGCCTCGTGCGTACATAATAAATATATAGTCGATAACCGCATCAATTCTTGAAGGCATCACTGTCTGGAGGCCGTGACGGTGACGTTCCTTCATAATTTTTCCTCTCTCCTCTTCCACACCGCCCACATCACATACGAGTGAGCATGCAGTGGTGTTAAAGGAACTTGCTGGACCCCCTGCTCAGACTATAAATTTTCTCCCAGGAGGAATCCAAGGAAGATGAATGTGTCCCATCGTAAATGTCATCACATAATTCCACCATGGTGTGTGCATGTCACAGCAGGAGAGGAGCCCAAGTTAGGAACTGCTTCCAAGTTCATATTTTTCATCTCCACTGCTTGTTCTGCATCCTCTCTTTCTGTTATTCAGATTTTCTCCCTCATCATCATTCAAAAGCGAGTGAGTGCCTCCATGCCACCTTCCATCTTCCTTCCCTTTACAATGTTTGCCCTTCATTTTTAACCAGACAATTCATCATTTTTATTTTGTCATTTCTGCCTTATTTTTTTACTTGAAACCTTCATTACAGTTCATGTAAAGTATGGGTTGGGGGAAGGTAGAGAAAGGATAAGGGGATAGGGATTGCTATCATAATCAGGTAATGACTGGACACAGAGATGGAGGACATCCAAATGATTTATTTATTTATTTATTTATTTGTATGCAGCCTGTGGCTGATGGGCTGCAAAATGTTCTGAGGGCACGGGTGTGCCGTTGATGCAGTGCCTCCCTATATGCAGGCCGGTACTCATTTCACCAACCTTGGAAGAATGGCAGGCCGAGTCGACCTGCCCTGGTATTAACTCAATGACCCAGAGGGACTTGAACTCAAGATCTTAAGCCACCACCAATCTTATCCATAGAGTAGTAATTAAATTTTACTTTTGTTCCAAAAGGCAGACAACTCAGTTGATAATTATTTAATCGGATCTTCTTCTTCTTCTTCTTCTTCGTCGACTTCCACTTCTACGTCGACGTCTATTTCTACTTCTACTACTTCTTCTACGTCTACTTCTACTACGACAACGTCTTATTCTTCTTCTACTTCTTACACTACTTCGACTTCTTCTTCTCCGTCTACTACTTCTTCCTCGACTTAGACTAATACTTCCACCACTTCTCCTACTTGTACTTCTATGTATACTTCTTCAACGACAACTTCTTCTACTTCCACTTCTTCCACTGCTTCTACTTTTAATTCTTCCACCACTTCCACTTCTTCTTCGACTTTCTCTTCTACTTCTACTTCTTCTTCGACCTCCACTTCTACTTCTTCTACTACTTCTACCTCTACTTCTTCGACTTCCTCGTCTTCTACTACTTCTACTCCTTCTTCTACGTCTACGTCTTATTCTTCTTCTACTTCTTCTCCGTCTTATTCTTCTTCTACTTCTTCTCCGTCTACTTCTACTTCGACTTTCTCTTCTACTTCTACAACTTCTACTTATTTTTCTACAATTTCTTCATCTACTTCAACTTCAACTTCTTCTACTTCTGCTTCTTCTACTTCCACTTCTACTTCTTCTCCTTCTCTGTCTTCTTCTTCTTCCACTTCTTCCACGTATACTTCTTCTACTACTTCAACTTCTTCTATGTATACTTCTTCAACGTATACTTCTACTTCGACTTCTTCTCTGTCTACTACTTCTTCTTCTTCTACGTATACTTCTACTTCTCCTACTTCTTCTTCCATTACTACTTCCTCTTCTACTTCTTTTTCAACTTCTTCTACTTTTACTTCTTCTACTTCTTATTCTTCTCTACTACTACGTCTTCTACTTCTACAACTACGTCTACTTCTTCCACTTCTTTTTCGAATTATTCTACTTCGACTTCAACTGCTTCTTCTTCTACTACTACTTATACTTCTTGCACTACTTCTTCTACTTCTACTACTTCTACTTTTACTTCTTCAACTTCTTATTCAACTACTTCTACTTCAACTACTACTATGTGGCTGATGGGCTGCATAATTTTCTGGGGGCACGGGTGTGCCGTTGATACAGTGCCCCCCGATATGCAGGCCGGTACTCATTTCACCAACCTTGGAAGAATGGCAGGCCGAGTTGACCTGCCCTGGTATTAACTCAATGACCCACAGGGACTTGAACTCAAGATCTTAAGCCACCCTAACCATGAAGCCAACACCAATCTTATCCATAGAGTAATAATTAAATTTTACTTTTGTTCCAAAAGGCAGACAACCCAGTTGAAAATTATTTAATCGGACCTTCTTCTTCTTCGTCTACTAATACTTCTTCGACTTCAACTTCAACTTCTTCTTCTACGTCGACTTCTTCTGTCTTCTTCTTCTTCTACTTTTTATTCTTCTTCTTCAACTTCTTATACTACTTCCTCTTCTTCTGCAACTTCTATTTCCTCTCCGTCTACTTCCACTTATTCTTCTTCTACTTCTACCTCTTCTTACACTAATACTTCTACTTATACTACTTCTACTACTTCTTTTTCGACTTCTTCTTCAACTACTACTTCTTCTACTACTTCTACTTCCACTTATGCTTCTTCTCCGACGTCTTCTACTTCTGCAACTTTTTCTTCTTCAACTACAACTTCGACGACTTCGTCTACCTCTACGTCTTCTTTTTCTACTTCTTCTTCTACTACTTCTACTCCTACCTCGACTTCTTCTTCGTCTATGTCTACTTCAACTACTTCTTCTACGTCGACTACTTCTACTTCTACGTCTACTTCTTATGCGACTTCGACTTCCTCTACTTCCACTTCTTCTCCTACTTATTCTACGTCTACTTCTTCTTCTACGTCAACTTCTTCTATGTTGACTTCTTCTACGTCTTCATCTTATTCTTCTACTTCCTCTTCTTCTTCTTCTCCCTCTACTTCAACTTCTTCTTCGACTTCCACTTCGACCTCCACTTCTTCTACAACTTCGACTACTTCTTCAACTTCTTCTACTTCAACTTCTTCATCTTCTTCTACTACTACTTCTACGTCAACTTCTATGTCGACCTCTACTTCAACTTCTACATCTACTTCTTCTTCTTCTCCTACTTCTTATACGACTTCTACTACTACTACGTCTACTTCTTTTTCTATTTCTTCTACTACTTCTACTTCTTCTATTACTTCTTCTACTTCTCCTTCTTCCACTTCTCATACTTCTAACTGCTTCTTCTACTACGTCTTCTACTTCCTCTTCTGCTTCGAATTCTCCTTCTACTACCTCTACTTTTACTTCTTCTACTTCCTCTTCTTCAACTTCTACTTCTTCTTCGACTTCTTCTACTCCTACCTCTACTTCTTCTTCTTCTCCGTCTACTTCAACTTCTTCTTCTTCTACTACTTCTTCTATGTCTACTTCGACTTCTGCTTCTTCTTCTTCTTCTTCTCCTACTTCTTATACGACTTCCTCTTCTTCTACTTCCACTTCTCCTACTGTCACTTCTTCCACTACTTCTTTTTCGATTCTTCTTCTACTACGTCTACTTCGACTTCCTCTTCTTCTTCTACGACTTCTTCTGCTTCGACTTCCACCTCTACTACTTCTTCTTCTACTTCTTTTTCTACTTCTTCTACTATGACTTCTACCTCTTCTACTTTTACTTCTTCTTCTACTACAACTTCTACTTCTTCTTCGACTTCAACTGCTTCTTCTTCTACTACATCTCCTTCCACTTATACTTCTTGCACTACTTCTTCGACTTCCTCTTCTACTTCTACAACTCCTACTACTTTTACTTCTTCTACTTCTTATTTTTCTACGACTTCTCCTACTACTTCGACTTTTTCTACTTCTTCTTCTACTACAACTACTACGATGTGGCTGATGGGCTGCATAATTTTCTGGGGGCACGGGTGTGCCGTTGATACAGTGCCCCCCTATATGCAGGCCGGTACTCATTTCACCAACCTTGGAAGAATGGCAGGCCGAGTCGACCTGCCCTGGTATTAACTCAATGACCCACAGGGACTTGAACTCAAGATCTTAAGCCACCCTAAACATGAAGCCAACACCAATCTTATCCATAGAGTAATAATTAAATTTTACTTTTGTTCCAAAAGGCAGACAACCCAGTTGAAAATTATTTAATCGGACCTTCTTCTTCTTCGTCTACTAATACTTCTTCGACTTCAACTTCTTCTTCTACGTCGACTTCTTCTATGTCTTCTTCTTCTTCTACGTTTTATTCTTCTTCTTCTTCAACTTCTTATACTACTTCCTCTTCTTCTTCTGCAACTTCTATTTCCTCTCCGACTACTTCCACTTATTCTTCTTCTACTTCTATTTCTACTTCTTCTTACACTAATACTTCTACTACTCCTACTTATACTACTTCTACTACTTCTTTTTCGACTTCTTCTTCAACTACTACTTCTTCTACTACTTATACTTCTTCTCCGACGTCTTCTACTTCTGCACCTTTTTCTTCTTCAACTTCCTCTTCTACTACTTCTACTTCGACCTCCACTTCTTCTACAACTTCGACGACTTTGTCTACCTCTACGTCTTCTTTTTCGACTTCCTCTTCTTCTACTACTTCTACTCCTACCTCTACTTCAACTACATCTTCTACCTCGACTACTTCTACTTCTACGTCTACTTCTTATGCGACTTCGACTTCCTCTTCCTCTACTTCCACTTCTTCTCCGACTTATTCTACGTCTACTTTGTCTTTTTCTACTTCTTCTTCTACGTCAACTTCTTCTCTGTCGACTTCGACTTCTTCTACGTCTTCATCTTATTCTTCTACTTCTTATACTTCCTCTTCTTCTTCTTCTCCGTCTACTTCAACTTCTTCTTCTTCTACTTCTTCTTCTACTACTTCCACCTCCACTTCTACTACAACTTCTTCTAATTCTTCAACTTCTTCTTCAACTTCTTCTTCTACTTCAACTTCTACTTCTACGTCAACTTCTATGTCGACCTCTACTTCGACTTCTTCTGCATCTACTTCTTCTTCTTCTCCTACTTCTTATACTACTACTACGTCTACTTCTTCTTCCACTTCTAATACTTCTAACTACTTCTCCTACTTCCACTGCTTCTTCTACTACGTCTTCTACTTCCTCTTCTCCTTCTACTACCTCTACTACTTCTTCTTCGACTTCCTCTTCTTCAACTACTTCTTCTTCTACTACTTCTACTTCTTCTATGTCGACTTCGACTTCTGCTTCTTCTTCTTCTTCTCCTACTTCCACTTCTACTTCTTCTACTTCTTTTTCGATTCTTCTTCTACTACGTCTACTTCTTCTACTGCTCTACTTCGACTTCCTCTTCTTCGACTTGCACCTCTATTACTTCTTCTTCTACTTCTTTTTCTACTTCTACTACTACTTCTACAACTTCTACCTCTTCTACTTTTACTTCTTCTTCTACTTCTATGTCTTCTTCGACTTCAACTGCTTCTTCTTTTACTACATCTCCTTCCACTTATACTTCTTGCACTACTTCTTCGACTTCCTCTTCTTCTACTTCTACAACTCCTACTACTTTTACTTCTTCTACTTCTTATTTTTCTACTACTTCTTCTACTTCTCCTACTACTTCGACTTTTTCTACTTCTTCTACTACAACTACTACGATGTGGCTGATGGGCTGCATAATTTTCTGAGGGCACGGGTGTGCCGTTGATGCAGTGCCCCCCTATATGCAGGCCGGTACTCATTTCACCAACCTTGGAAGAATGGCAGGCCGAGTCGACCTGCCCTGGTATTAAATCAATGACCCGCAGGGACTTGAACTCAAGATCTTAAGCCACCCTAACCATGAAGCCAACACCAATCTTATCCATAGAGTAATCATTAAATTTTACTTATGTTCCAAAAGGCAGACAACCCAGTTGATAATTATTTAATTGGATCTTCTTCTTCTTCATCGTCTACTTCCACTGCTACGTCGACTTCTACTACTTCCTCTTCTACTTCTATGTCGACTTCTTCTACGTCTACTTCTTCTACTACAACTTCCACTTCTTCTTAGACTTCCTCTTCTACTACTTCGACCTCCACTTCTACAACATCTACAACTTCGACTACTTCTTCTACTACTACTCGTTCTACGTCGACTTCGACTTCTTCTTCTACGATTATTTCTTCTCCTCCTACTTCTTATACGACTTCTACTTCCTCTTCTTATACTTTCACTTCTTCTCCTACTTCTTCTACTTCTACTTCTTCAACGTATACTTCTTCCACTTTTTCTTCTTTTTCGACTACTTCCTCTACTGCTTCTACTTATTCTTTGACTTCCTCTTCTACTTCGTCTACGACTTCTTCTGCTTCGACTTCTACCTCTACTACTTCTTCGACGTTAACTTCTTCTAGTTCTTCTACAACTTCTACTTCTTCGACTACTTCAACTTCTACTACTTCTACCTCTACTTCTTTTTCCACTCCTACCTCTACGTCTTATTCTTCTTCTTCTTATACTACTTCGACTTCTTCTTCTCCTTCTGCTGCTTATACTAATACTTCGACTACTTCTACTTCAACTTCTTCCACTACTGCTTCTACTACGTCTTCTACTTCTTCGACTTTCTCTTCTACTTCCGCAACTTCTACTTCGACCTCCACTTCTTCTACTTTTACTTCTTCAACTTCGACTACTTCTGCTACTTCTTCTACGTCTACTTCTTCTTTTTCTACTTCTACTACTACTTCTATGTCGACTTCGACTTCTTCTTCTTCTACGTCTACTTCTTCTTCTGCTTCTTCTCCTACCGCTTATACGACTTCTACTTCCACTGCTTCTCCTTCTCCATCTACTACTTCTTCTTATTCTTCTGCCACTTCTACTTCTTCTTCTACGAATACTTCCACTTCTTCTACTTCTTCATCTACTTCTTCTCCTACTACTACTACTTCATCCATTTCTACTACTACAACTTCTAATTCTTCTACATCTACTTCTACTACAACTACCTCTACTTCTACTACAACTACCTCTACGTCTTCTTTTTGAAATCTTCGACCTCTTCTACTTCTTCTTCGACTTCAACTGCTTCTTCTTCGACTACTTCTTCTTCTAAGACTTCTTCTACTTCCACAACTCCTACTACTTTTACATTCTTCGACTACGTCTTCTACTTCTACGACTTCTTCTTCAACATCAACAACTTCTTCTACTACTACTTCTTCTAAGTATACTTATACTTCTTCTCCTACTTGTACTACAACTACCTCTACTTCTACTTCTTCGACTTCCTCTTCTACTTCTTATACTACTTCTACTTCTCCGTCTTCTTCTTTTTCGACTTCTTCTTCTACTTCGACTGCTTCTTCTACTACTTCTCCGACTTCTTCTACAACTTCCACTACTTTTACTTCTTCTACTTTGTCTTCGACTTCTTCCACGAGTTCTACTACTTCTACCTCTACTTCTTCTACTTCCTCTTTTTCGACTTCTTCAACTACTTCTAACTCTACGTCTACTTCTTCTTCTTTTTCTACTACTTCTTCGACGTAAACTTCTTCTATGTCGACTTCGACTTCTTCTTATTATTATTCTTCTACTTTTAATTCTTCTACAACTTATTCTACAACTTCTACTTCTACTACTTCCACTTCGACCTCCACAACATCTACAACTTCGACGACTTCTTCTTCGACTTCCTCTTCCTCTACGACTTCTACTGCTTCCTCTACTTCTTCCACGTCTACTTCAACTACTTCCACTTCTTCTTCTGCTCCGACTTCTACCTCTACTTCTTCTTCTTTTTTGACTTCTTCTACTTCTGCTTTTTCTTCTACGACTTCTACTTCTTCTCCGTCTTCTTCTTCTTCTTCTACTTCTAGTTATACTTCTTCTACTACTTCTTTTTCGACTTCTTCCACTACATCTACTTCTACAACTTCTACTTCTTCTACTACTACTACTACTACTACTACTACTCCTTCTACGTCTCCTTCTATGTCGACTTCGACTTCTACATCTACTTCTTCTTCGACTTCTACTACTTCCTCTCCGTCTACTTCTTCTGCCACTTCTACTTCCACTTCTTCTACTTATACTTCAACTTCTACTTCTTCTCCGACTTCTGCTTCGACTTCTACCTCGACTACTTCTTCTTCTACTTCCACTTATACTTCTTTTTCGACTAATTCTTCTACGTCGACTTCGACTTCTTCTACTGCTTCTACTTATACTTCTACTGCTTCTACTTCTTCTTCGACTTCTACTACCTCTACCTCTACTACTTCTTCGTCTACAACTTCTACTGCTACTTCTACTACGTCTACTTCAACTTCTTCTTCTTCTACTTCTTCTACGTCAACTTCAACGTATACTTCCACTTCTTCTACGACTTCATCTTCTCCTCCTACTACTTCATCCATTTCTACAACTTCTTCTGCATCTACTTCTTCTACAACATCTGCAACTTCAACTACTTCTACGTCTACTTCGACTTCCTCTACGTCTTCTTCTTTTTTGACTTCTTCTACTTCGATTTCAACTGCTTCTTCTGCATCTACTTCTTCTACAACATCTGCAACTTCAACTACTTCTACGTCTACTTCGACTTCCTCTACGTCTTCTTCTTTTTTGACTGCTTCTACTTCGATTTCAACTGCTTCTTCTTCGACTACTTCTCCTTCCACTTCTACTACTTATACTTCTTCGGCAACTTCTTCTACTTCTACTACAACTTCAACTTCTACTTTTACTTCTTCGACTACGTCTTCTACTTCTACAACATCTCCTACTTCTTCTACAACATCTACGACTTCTACTACTACTTCTTCGTCTACTTCAACTTCTTCTTTTTCTTCTACTACTACTTCTACGTATACTTACACTTCTTCTCCTACTTCTTCTTCTACCTCTACTTCTTCGACAACATCTACAACTTCTTCTACTTCAACTACCTCTACTTCTACGTCTACTTCTTTTTCTACTTCTTCGACTTCCTCTTCTACTTCTACCTCCACTTCTTCTACTTCTTCGACTTTAACTGCTTCTTCTTCTACTACTTCTCTGACTTCCACTTCTACGACTTCTTCTTCTACTTCTTCTACTTGTACTTCTTATTCTTCTTCTACTTCTACTACTACTACTACTTCTTCAAGTACTTCTACCTCTACTTCTACGTATACCTCTACAATTTCTTCTTCTTCGACTTCTACATCTTCTCCTACTTATACGACTTATACTTCCTCTTCTTCTTCTTCGACGTAAACTTCTTCTATGTCGACTTTGACTTCTACTTCTTATACTTCTTCTTCTTCTTCTACTACTTTTTCTACTTCTAATTCTTCTACGACTTATTCTACAACTTCTTCTTCTACTTCCACTTCGACCTCCACTTCTACAACATCTACAACTTCGACGACTTCTTCTTCTTCTACGTCTACTTCAACTTCTTCTTCTACGACTTCTTCTATGTCGACTTCTACTTCAACTTCTTCTACTCATACTTCTACTTCTTATCCTTCTTCTCCGTCTACTTCTTCTACTTCTCCTACTTCTTCTACTTATACTTCTCCTTTTACTTCTTCCACTACGTCTTCTTCTGCTTCGACTTCTACAACTACTTCTTTGACTTCCTCTTCTTCTTCTACTACTACTTTTACTTCTTCTACTACTTTTACTTCTTCAACTTCTTATTTTTCTACTACTTCTTCGACTTCTTCTACTACTTCTACAACTACTACTATGTGGCTGATGGGCTGCATAGTTTTTTGAAGACACGGGTGTGCCGTTGATACAGTGCCGCCCTAAATGCAGGCCGGTACTCATTTCACCAACCTTGGAAGAATGGCAGGCCGAGTCGACCTGCCCTGGTATTAACTCAATGACCCAGAGGGACTTGAACTCAAGATCTTAAGCCACCCTTACCATGAAGCCAACACCAATCTTATCCATGGAGTAATAATTAAATTTTACTTTTGTTCCAAAAGGCAGACAACCCAGTTGATAATTATTTAATCGGATCTTCTTCTTCTTCATCTACTTCCACTTCTAGGTCGACTTCTACTTCTTCTACTTCAACTTCTTCTTCTACTACTACTACTTCTTCGATGTCGACTTCTTCTACGTCTACTTCTACGTCAACTTCTGCTTCAACTTATTCTATGTCTTATTCTACTTCTTCTGCTAATACTAATACTTCTACTACTTCTTCAACAACTTGTACTAATACTTCTACTACTTCTCCTACTTATACTCCTACGTATACTTCTTCTACGACTTCTTTTTCGACTTCAACTTCTTCTTCCACTGCTTCTTCTACTACTTCTACTTCCACTTCCACTTATACTTCTTCTTCGACTACTTCCACTTCGACCTCCACTTCTACTTTTATAACATCTACAACTTCAACTACTTCTTCTAACTCTACTACCTCTACTTCTTCTTCTATGTCTACTTCAACTTCTTATACTACTACTTCTTCTCCTCCTTCTTATACGACTTCTACTTCTTCTTCTACTCCTACCTCTCCTTCTTCTCCGTCTACTTCTACAACTTCTACTACTTCTTCTTATACTAATACTTCTACGACTTCTTCTTCTACTGTTTCTACTCTGTCTTCTACTTCGACTACGTCTTCTACTTCGACTTCTTCTGCTTCTACTACGTCTTCTACTTCGACGTCTTCTGCTTCGACTACGTCTTCTACTTCGACTTCTTCTGCTTCTACAAGTCTTCTACTTCGACTTCTACTACTTCTCCCTCTACTTCTACTTCTTCCACTTGTACTAATACTTCGACTACTTCTTCTTCGACTTCCTCTTCTTCTTCTACTTCTTCTTCTACTTCGTCTTCTTCTGCGTCTACTTCTTCTACTAGTACTTCTTCAACTTCCACTTCTTCTACTTCTTCTTCGACTTCCTCTTTGTCTTCTTCTACTTCCACTTCTCCATCTACTTCTTCTACTAGTACTTCTTCAACTTCCACTTCTTCTACTTCTTATACTTCTACTTCTTCTTCGACTTCCTCTTCTACTTCTTCTTCGACTTCGACCTCCACTTCTACTTCTACTGCTTCTACTTCTTCTTCGACTTCGAATACTTCTTCGACTTTCTCTTCTACTTCTATGACTTCGACAACTTCTACCTCTACTTCTTCGACTTTTACTTGTTCTTCTACAACTGCTACTACTTCTTCAACTACTTCCACCTCTACTTCTACTACTTCTACTTCAACTTCTTCTTATTCTACTACGTCAACTTCTACGTATACTTCTTCGTCTTCTTCTTCTTGGACTTCTACTTGTACTTCTTCGTCTACTAATTCTACTTCTTCTTCTACTACTTCTACTTCCTCTTCGACTTCTTATACGATTTCTACTTCCACTTTTTCTCCTACTTCTTCTACATCTACTTCAACTTCTTCTTCTTCCACTACGACTTCTACGTCAACTTCTTCTATGTCGACTTCGACTTCTTCTTTTCCTACTTCGACTTCTTCTTCTACTTATACTAATACTTCTGCTACTTCTCCTACTTCTTCTAAGTCTTCCACTTCTTCGACTTCTACCTCGACTATTACTACTTCTTCTATGTCGACTTCTTCTTCTCCTACTTCTTATACAACTTCTACTTCCTCTTCTTCTGCTTCTACTTCTTATACAACTTCTACTTCCTCTGCTTCTGCTTCTACTTCTTCTACGTCTTCTTCTTCTTCTACTACTTCTCCTACTTCTACTTCTTCCACAACATCTACAACTTCGACTACTTCTACCTTGACTTCTTCTACTTCTCCGTCTACTTCTTCTTCGACTTCCTCCTCTTCTACTACCTCTACTACTACTACTTCTTCTCTGTCGACTTCTTCTTCTACGTCTACTTCCTTCTCCTACTTCTGCTTCTTCTTCTACGTCTACTTCTCCTCATACGACTTCAACTTCCTCTTCTTCTCAGTCTTCTTCTTCTACTTATACTTCTTCCACTACGTCTACTTCTACCTCTACTTCTTCTACTTTTACTTCTTCTTCTACAACTTCTACTACCTCTTCTTCTTCTTCTATGTCTACTTCAACTTCTTCTTCTTCGACTATTACTTCTTCTACGTCAACTTCTTCTTCCACTTCTTCTACTTGTACTACTTCTTCTACTACTACTTATATGTATACTTCTTCTACTACTTCTTCTACTTCTACAACTTCTACTGCTACTTCGCTTCCTCTTCTACTACTACTTCTACTTCTTCTTCTACGACTTGTTCCACTTCTACTACATCTTCAACTTCTACTACGTCTTCTTCTACCTCGACTTCTACTTCTTGTACTACTTCTTCTTCGACTTCCACTACTTCTTCTTCGACTATTACTTCTACTTCTTCTATCTCTGCCTCTACTTCTACTACTTCTACGTCTTCTTCTTTTTAGACCTTCTTCTACTACGACTATTACTTCCACTTCTACTTCTTCTTTTACTTCCTCTTCTACTTCTTTTACTCTAACTTCTTCATCTTCTACTACTACTTTTTCTCCGTCCTCTTCTTCCATGTCTACTTCTACTTCTTCTACGCCTACTTCAACTTCTTCTTCTATGTCTACTTCTCCTTCTTCCACTACTTCTTCAACTTCTTCTTCTTCTATGTCCACTTAAACTTCAACTTCTTCTATGTCTACTTCTCTACTTCCACTGCTCCTTCTTCTTCTTCTTCGTCTACTTCTGCTTCCACTACTTCTTCCTTGACTTCTTCATCTCCTTCCTCTACTTCTTCTTCTTCAACTTAGTAGAAGTAGTCGCAAAAGGAGAAGTGGAAGAAGTTGCAGAAGTAGAAAAAGTAAAAGTAGAAATAGAAGAAGTACTTCTTTCTTCTTCTTCTTCTTCTTCCTCTTCCACTTCTTCTTAGTAGAAGTACTTCTACCTTCTTCTACTTCTTCTTAGAAGAAGTCGACGAAGAAGTTGAAGTAGTGGAAGGAGAAGTAGCAGAAGTTGAAGAAAAAGAAGTCGTAGAAATAGAAGAAGTATTTCTTCCTCTTCTACTTTGAAGTAGTAGAAGTAATAGAAGTAGAGGTCGAAGAAGAAGTAGTTGAAGAAGAAGTCGAAGAGGTAGAAGTAGAAGAAGAAATGGAATAAGAAGAAGTAGTAGAAATAGAAGTACTTTTCTTCTTCTTCCTCTTCGACTTCCACTTCTTCTTAGAAGAAGTACTTCTAAATTCTTACTCTTCTACTTCTACTTCTGAGAAGAAGTGGAAGACGTAAAATTAGAAGAAGTAGAAGTTGTCAAAGTCATAGAAGTAGACGAAGAAGAAGTAGTAGAAGTACTTCTTCTACCTAGAAGAAGTAGAAGTCGTAGTATAAGAAGTAGAAGAAATAGAAGAAGTAGTGGAAGAAGATGTAGAAGAAGTCGTAGAAAAAGAAGTAGAAGCAGACGTAGAAGAAGTAGTAATAGTACTGTAGTAGTAGAGTAGGAAAAGTAGTAGAAATAGAAGAAGTACTTCCTTCTTCTTCCTCTCCGACTTCTACTTCTTCTTCATAGAAATGGAAGTACTTCTAAATTCTTCTTCTTCGACTTCTTCCTCTTCTTCGAAGTAGAAGTGGATGAAGTCGAAGTAGAACAACAAGAAGTAGAAGTAGAAGAAGTACTTCTTGCTTCTTCTTCTATGTCTTCCTCTTCTACTTCTTAGAAGAAGTGCAAGACATAGAAGTAGAAGAAGACAGTGGAAGAAGTTTTAGTTGAAGAAGTAGTAGAAGAAGTGGAAGAAGTACTTCTTCTTCTACTTCTTCCTTGAAGTAGAAGTGGAAGTGGTAGAAGAGGAAGTAGTATAAGTGGAAGAAGAAGAAGTAGTCGAAATAGAAGAAGTACTTCTTCCTTCTTATTCTTCCTCTTGTTAGTAGAAGTACTTCTAAATTCTTCTTCTTCTACTTCTTCCTCTTCTGCTATTTCTTAGAAGAAGAAGTAGAAGTTGTAACAGTCATAGAAGTAGACGTAGAAGAAGTAGAAGAAGACTTAGTAGAAAAAGTAGTAGTAGAAGTGGGAGAAGAAGTAGAAGAAGTAGTGGAAGAAGTAGAATAAGAAGTCGTAGAAAAAGAAGTCAAAGAAGAAGCAGTGGAAGAAGTACAAGTAGAAGAAGAAGTAGTAGAAATAGAAGAAGTACTTCTTCTTAGAAGAAGTGGAAGAAGTTGCAGAAGTAGAATTAGTCGAAGAAGAGAAGTAGTAGAAATAGAAGTACTTCTTCCTTCTTCTACTTCGTAGAAGTCATAGAAGTAGAACTAGTACTTCTAAATGCCTCTTCTACTTCTTAGAAGTAGACGTAGAAGAAGTAGTAGAAGTCGAATAAGAATAAGTAGTAGAAGAAGTAGCAGAAGTAGGAGAAGTAGAAGTTGTGGAAGATGAAGTTGAAGAAAAAGTCGCAGAAAAAGAAGTAGAAGCAGAAGTTGAAGAAGTAGTAGAAGTCGAAGAAGGAAGTACTTTGACTTCTACTACTTCTTCTGCATCTACTTCTTCTACAACTACCTCTACTTCTTCTTCTTCCTCTACTACTACTTCTTCTACTTCAACTTATACCTCTACTTCTACTACTTTGTCTTCTACTTATACTACTACCTCTACTTGTTCTACTTTTACTTCTAATTCTACTTCCTCTTTACCTCTACTACTTCGACTTCTACTTCTTATTCTTCTACTACTACTTCTCATACTTCTTCTACCTCTTCTTCTAATTCTACTTCTACCTCTTCGACTACTTCCACCACTTCTACTTCTAATACTTCTTCTACTACATCTTCTTCTACTAAAAATAAATTCAAACCCTGTACCTCAATTTAAAAAGTCACATTATCTATCTCTACTAATAAGCATGTCAGTGTGTATGTATCTCTTCCATAACTCCAAAAACCATGAAACCTAACAGCCTGAAACTTTGCATGCATACTCAGGGAACTCCAACGTAGTGCATGAATGAAAATCGGGTGTTCGAGTTCATTAAAACAACCCTTTTGAAGATAATTAACGGCCTTATTTAATTATCCTTTATCAAGGTGTTGTCCTTGGTCAGCCCTCTGTCAGCTTGTCGGGGTCATAATTCACCATTTTGTTCGGCCTATTCAAATATGCCTTGATTTGGAAACACAATCTACTCTCACAGACTAAAGTATTTAATAGAAATATTACATCTGATTTGAAAAGCAGATCAGATGGACGAAATATAAATAACTGTCAAAATCCAGTGAAATCTTAAAATTTTAAACAAATTGGCAATTTTTATTATCAAGTGTACTTATTTAAGCAAAGCATTGAACTTCACTTTTTCTAATGTTTGGACGATTATATTTAATGAAGAAAAGATAAGGAATGTGCAGAAAGTGGAACTTCATTGAGCACAACGCCATGCTCTGTAACCTCTTTTTGCAAGCCATGACGATACAGTCCACAAGGGTCTTCTTTCTCTGGGGCAGCCTTCACAACTAATCCTTGGGGCAGCCACCCTGGTTCTATCCTCAACCGGTCAGTTTCTGGTGACTCCCTGTACACATTCTTTCATCCTCTTCTCTCTCATCCAACCACAAACTCATGTGCCATGTTCATCATACACGTGCACCTGCTGACACTCATCTTCCTCAACAGGGGCCAGCACACACGGACCATGCGGCTTCAATCTCCCGGCACGGTCGCTCACCGTGCGCTGAGATGTACGGTTCACAAAACGGTCATACACACCCACACACACACACACACACACACACACACACACACACACACACACACACACACACACACACACACACACACACACACACACACACACACACACACACACACACACACACACACACACACACACACACACACACACACACACACACACACACACACACACACACACACACACACACACACACACACACACACACACACACACCTTGGGCAGAGAATCCGTCCAGACCTCCATTTCCCATTTGCACCATGACCGATGGTGTCGGCATACCTGACTGGTGCGGCAATGGCCACTGGCTCCACCTTAACAGCCGTTTCACTGACTCTTTCCACACGGTATCCTGCACCTGGAGAGCCACACGTGTATCATTCTGTTTCCATTTTAACCTGCTAAATCTCCTGCACTGGCTCTATTTCTTTTAACCTTTAACCAATGCGTGTGTTCTCTCCCATTATGGCCCAACATGTTGCCCTGTCCAACAAATGAATCCTCTCTTCAACCATGGTCTGCATGACCGCCAGCACAGCCTTCAACTCCTCTTAACCCGCATCCATTTTTGCTTGGCCAGTATAAATTTTGCCCATCAGCTTAGCTTGACCCACTCTCACATCGGCACCCAGCCTGTCACTGGTAGCTTTCATTTCTGCCTGCCCAGCCCGCACCTCCACCATCATTTGGGCGATCATACCCATCACCTCCAGTCTATCTTGCTGTTGTGGTGAGCCAACCTCGCCACTCCCTGCTGAATCAAAGCCATTGTCCCTTTGCTGAGGTGACACTGGCCTGCTGTTCCCCCGTGCTGGCTTGTTTGGGGGCACCGGACTAGCTTCTGGGGAGTCTCTGGGCCTACCAGGTAGTGAGGTTGACTCCACCGTGCCCTCAAGAGGGTCCCTCACCCTCTATATCCATCTGGGTCAGGGGGACATCCAGCCAATGTTGCCCTTCGTGGTGTTGACCTCCTTGATTATCTCTCCATTGTGATTTAATTTAACACCAATTCACTCACTTTGCAATTTTGCTTTGAGGCAACAGTCTCCCATGCCTCAGGTTCCAATCCCCATTCTCCTCGACCCCAACGTAACAGTTGTTGAGGGTCAGTGTTGAAGTACCAATCCTGATTACAAACGTAATGGTTGTTGGTCCTCTTGTCATGTGGTACAAGTCCGAGTCGTAACAACATGATCGTGATGGTCGATCGTTTTTCAAATTTTTTTTTGGATACCTTGTCGAGGCTCGTATGAGAGCCAGCACACAACGCACAGCAAGGGGGCATGAGACAAGAGGGGCGGGAGTGGGAGGGCCAAAACAGTGGGGAACAGACACATTAGGAGATCTGTGGAAGGGATAGGGATGGGACAGGGAACATGAGGAAGAGAAGATGGACATTACAGGGACTTTCAGGAAGGAAAGCAGGGGAATTGAAGGAAGTGGGCTTGGGTGGATTATCGGGGGTAGAAAAGATCGAGGATTTGGATGAGGGATGATAAGAGGTGGTGGTGAACAGCTGTTTTGAAAGCCTGGAGGGAAGAATGGGAAAGAATAGAGTGAGGGAGTTTATGCCAAAGGCGGGAAAAAAAGAGGAATGAAAGAGTGAAGGTGAGCAGTGATTCGTGATTTTGGTAGTTTTACCAGAAGGGGGTTGTTGGCGGACATTGAGCGCCCTGTGGAAATGTGGTGGGGACAAATCACAGAGAGAGAGAAGACAGAAAGACCACCGACCAACCTGCGGTGATTGAGTGAGAGGCCCAAAGACTCAGCTTCATTGCAGGAGATGCCAATGATCCGAAATGCCCTGGTTTCGACAGTGTGAAGCCAAGAAAGGTGGGAGGCAGGAGCACCAGCCCAGAGGGGAGAGCAATACTCCATCAGGCTACAGACAAAAGCTTTGTAAGAGGTCAGGAGCTCAAGAGGGCTGAGGAAGGACTTTGCACGACGGAGGATTCCCAGTCGGCGACTGGCTTTGGAGGCAAGGTTGGAAATGGGACTTTCCCAGGAAGGGTCATGGCAGATAGTGAGACCCAGAAGCTTGAAAGAAAAGACTTCTTCCAGAGGATTGTTGAGAAAGAGGATGGGGGGGGGGTTCTAAACGGTCCTTTCGAAGAGACATAGTGAGAGTATGAGATTTGTCTGGATTGAAAGACATGTTCCACGTGTTGGACCAGTTTGTGATTTTATCCAGATCTGCAGTGAGCGAAGAAGCTGCTGCTTGCCAGTCTGAGGGACGACAGATGGTATGGCAGCGGGTGGAGTCATCAGCAGAGAGAAATAGAGGATTTTCCAGAGAGTCGGAGAGATCATTGATGAAAACCAGAAAAAGAACTGGGCCCAGAACGCTACCTTGAGGAACTCCAGCCTGGACAGGAAGAGGGGATGAAAGAACTCCATTTCAGGCCACACGTTGACTGTGACAGGAGAGGAAGTCTGCGAGCCATGAGTGGAGATGGCCTTGTATACCATGGGAAGAGAGTTTGGTGAGTAGGGCAGGGTGCCAGACCGAGTCAAAAGCACGTGATATGTCCAGGGATGCGGCTCGGATTTCCTGTCTGGCATTGAGCACCTCCATCCATTGATGGGAGAGCAGAAGCAGCATATCCAGGGTAGAGTGACCTGGTCTGAAACCAAATTGATGATCGGAAATCAAGCCATTGGAGAAGAGGAAGGATTTCATGTCTGAAGCGATGATGGATTCCATAACCTTGCTGATGATTGGGAGAAGGCTGATTGGTCTGTAGTTGCAGGGATCTGTTTTTGCACCTTTTTTATGCAGGGCAGTGATGTTAGCAGATTTCCAAGCAGATGGCAGATGACCTTGAGCCAATGAGAGGGTGAATAGAACAGAGAGAGGGTGAGCAAGAGCAGAAGAGCAGGCTTTGAGGACACGTGGGCTGATGCCATCTGGTCCGGTTTGGGAAATCTGAGTCGAGGTTTGAAAGCAAGCTCTCCACCTTGTCAGGAGAAAATGACAGAGTCCAGGGACAGTTGGGTGCGACTGGGTAAGGTGGGTAGAGAAAGTGATGGGTTGAGGACACAAGATTTAGCTGAGGTAAGGTAATGGAGGTAAGTTAGGCCATTTGAGGTAAGGGAGGGGATGGAGGGGGAACATACACCAGAAACAGATTTGGTTAAACACCACCAGGATTTTGAGGAGGGAGAGAGGTTTGAGAGTTCACACTTGAGATGAGAAAGATGTTGTTTTCTGGCTCTCCTGAGGGTAGATACACACTTGTTCCGAGCTTTGTGGAAGGAACTGAGATTGCCCTCAGTTGGGTTTGCTTTCCATGAGGCAAAGGCAAGTTGTTTCAGGACAACTGCCTCACCACAAGCTTCAGTAAACCAAGGGCGGGAGGAAGGGTAGGACAACTGAAGACGAGAGGGGATAAATCTGTGCATGAGGAAAAGCAAGTTTCTTTGAAAGAATTCCCAGGATGAGTTGATGTTTGAGAAAGTCGTGATAGGAGACCAGTCTAAGTTTGATGGCTGCTCGGAGACCCTGCCAGTCGGCCTGAGTCAAATGTCAGACTCGACGGCGGTGAGGTGGTTCTCTGATAAGGTGGTTTTTCGGTCTTACCTGCAAGGTCACATGTCTACCATGTGAATTGGAAGTCAAAATCCACCGAGCATCATGCACATCGTATGCAAATGAGGCCGAGCGAGCCCGACATGCGATGCAATCAGGATGTACGGCGTTGACTCATAATAGCCAATTAGCCCTTAACGGGTCTTCCTTAATCACCTCAGGAGGATGACAATGACCAGAATGCACCCCGAGACCAGGTATATTCATTGAGAGGAGCAATAGTCATGGGAAAGGATTACAAGAAGCAATAACAAGTGAATAAATGATACAACCAACACAATACAGTCAGTGCAGAATAAATAAACCCCTTACCCACTACCGATTATACGCCCACTCGGTATCAAACGAACGACCGGGATTCCTTGATTATCCTCTGCCTTATCCAGGCTCATCAGTCATGCCACAGGAGATAGACATTAGATCGAGGCAAACAAGACAGGAAATACCTGATCCGTGCCGGGGATAGTCGATTGTCTCTGTAAAGTGTTGCATCGATCGGTTGGGCATTCTGAGACGATTTTAAAGGGTTTTCGCTAAAATCCAACATGGGTGCCAAACCACATCGTCGATGACATCATAGTTACCAAACTTTTTCCGAATGGGTAGTCGATCATACCTACAAAGTTTCGTCTCGATGTGTTCAACCATTTTGAAGATTTTTTTTTTAATGCAAAAAAAAATAAATAAAAATCTGGCTGCCATACCATGTGCCTGATGATATCACCAATTAAATTCTCTCAACAAAATTCTTCGTCGATCATTCTCAAAAAATGTTGATATTGATCGGTTAAGGAATTCAACCAATTCAATTATGACGTCATCATTTGGGCACTGATGACGTAGTCATAATCAAATGGTGTTCCCCATGTGGAGTTCCTGACCTGTGCCACATTTCAATTTTTCTTCTTTGAGTTGTTCCAGAGAAGATGATGTCCAAAGTTTTTCCTTTTTATCAACATGGCTGACACACCACTTCACCGACGACATCATAGTTATCATTAATAAATAAATAAATATACCATGGGTAGGCGCTCCTATGTTGAATGTTTCGTGTCAATTGCTCAAGCGGTGGTGGAGAAAACGAAGTTAAAAGCGAATAAAGGTGGAAAAGCGAGGGTGGGGGAAGAAAAAAAGAAAGAAAGAAGTAATCCGTACAAAAATAATCGGGTGCACCCTTCGATACCCGATTATTACACTCAGAAGTAGAACACTCACTTTTATGCTTTCTTGCCTGCATTTGGAATCCTGACACCAGGATCTGACCAAAAAAAGATTGGGTTCATTAAAATGGGCAATATTTACTGTATAACAGAAAGTTTCCCCCTCCCCAGCCATTTTAAAAGTTTGGATTGAAAAAAGTTAATTAACTTTCTCCTTGGCTGTTCGATCTTGAATTAATACACCTTTCTTTTTACCTCGTTTTCCTCTTGCTCTCCCATTGGTTACAACTTTTTAGCTTGCATGCACCTGATAATTTGGATGTGAAGCAGAGTTGAGCCAAGCTCATTATAGCTCGGATGGGAAACCTCTCGGCTATCGATATTGGACATCCAGGGCTGGCAGGATAGACTACAGGTACATGCACTCGCCTCTCAGCTGTCGCGCCTGGGTTTGAATCCTGACCCAGCTGTGAACTCTCATTCCGGTGATTCATCATTGCTTGGTGCCGTCCGTCAGATGGACGTTTCCCATCTGTCAGCATGAGCTGGTGGACGGTAAAGATCCCACGGTGTCCTTCGTGAAGAGTCCGTGAGTTATTGCAGGCACGATGGCCAAATTACAAATTCCTGCTCTGAACTCCAGGGGGCACTGCATCGGCGGCACAGCAGCACCCACAGCCATGTGCTGCATACGAAAGGTGGTGGTTCTGACAAATATACGTTGTGACATCATGATGAGTCAAATACCATTTCAGAACCGCATTACTGCCAAGGAAGTCTAATGGCAAGGAATACTCTTGATAGTTTACCATTGCTTTCCTACAGGTAGTAGTCATGGCAGGAATTTAGAATTTGCCCAGGTTACCAGCACACAATAGCTGACTCTTTCAAAAGGCACCGACCGTGATGTCTAACGCTCAACCAACGTATCCTATCAGACGGCTTAATGTCCCTCGGAAAGGCATATACCCGATAATGCAACACCCTATCACCCTGAAACACCAGGGTGACTGGTTTATAGACAGGCTGGTAATGAAACCAAGACGAGATCACTCAATGGTGAGTGCACTTCCTCCGAGCATGCTCTCAGCCTCACCTTTGGAGGTAGATTAACGAAACAGCATGTGCTCGGTGGACCACTTATAATTTTTTTTTTTTTTTTTGCAGTTGTGAAATTCAAGGTCAAATAAGATCAGCATTTAGTGAAAATAGGTTGTTGTTTTTTTAGCATGCCAAACATGAACCAATGTGTCTTAAGACTAAATTCAAGGTGAGAATGGGTTCAGTACATTGAAGATATGTTAACAAACCGATGGGATTAGGATGAAGCAGATGATCGATGGTCCAAAAGGCTTCCATATAAGTTTCCTTGTATAACTGGTGCACATACATGGTCCCCTACAACCATTCTCCACTACTCCCTCCACCCATCTGTGTAAGTAATATGTATACATCCCTTTCTCTCATCTGCATGCCCATTTCCTATATACAGAACATTCGGCACAAGAGAATACCAACGATTCAGCTCATCTCCCAATCTCTTCCAAATGGTCCCTTTATTTATATATATCATCTTCCAGTGCATCCACTCACTCACTCACCTCATTATACAAGACTCACCAGTCACTGAGGGTTTCTTACTCGAGTTCAGCTGCTCCTCAGCCAGCTTCTGAAACTTTAAAAATTGTCCCTCGAACCCCTCATCGATTTTCTCTTCTTGATGTGAGAGACCTCTAACTTTTCCAACTTGCCCTCGAATTGTTCAGAGAATTCAATTCTCAATCACGACAGCTGTCTGCAAGGATCAATTTGAAGATTTCAATTACAGCAGCCATTTCTGTCTCCAAATCAGCATTCACTCTCTTGTTCTCATCTATTTCAGCAATCTACCCATTTACACCCAAATCTGCATGTTTATTTACATCCTATCGACTTGAGCCATTGTCTCAATCCAACTCACCAACATCTCATTCATTTGATCCAGACCAGTCCTCGGCTCGTAATGTATCAAATTCAGACCATGCCCAAGTAAGCTCATAATGTATCAAAATCAGACCATGCCCAAGTAAGCTCATAATGTATCAAAATCAGACCATGCCCAAGTAAGCTCATAATGTATCAAAATCAGACCATGCCCAAGTAAGCTCATAATGTATCAAAATCAGACCATGCCCAATGTATCAAATTCAGACCATGCCCAAGCTGATCATAATGTATCAAATTCAGACCATGCCAAAGTAAGCTCATAATGCATCAAATTCAGACCATGCCCAAGTAAGCTCATAATGTATCAAAATCAGACCATGCCCAATGTATCAAATTCAGACCATGCCCAAGCTGATCATAATGTATCAAATTCAGACCATGCCCAAGCTGATCATATTGTATCAAAATCTGACCATGCCCAAGTAAGCTCATAATGTATCAAAATCTGACCATGCCCAAGTAAGCTCATAATGCATCAAATTCAGACCATGCCCCAGTAAGCTCAAAATGTATCAAATTCAGACCATGCCCAAGTAAGCTCATAATGTATCAAAATCAGACGATGCCCAAGTAAGCTCATAATGTATCAAAATCAGACGATGCCCAAGTAAGCTCATAATGTATCAAAATCAGACCAGGCCCAATGTATCAAATTCAGACCATGCCCAAGCTGATCATAATGTATCAAATTCAGACCATGCCAAGCTGATCATAATGTATCAAATTCAGACCATGCCCAAGTAAGCTCATAAGGTATCAAAATCAGACCAGGCCCAATATATGAAATTCAGACCATGCCCAAGCTGATTATAATGTATCAAATTCAGACCATGCCCAAGCTGATCATAATGTATTAAATTCAGACCATGCCCAAGCTGATCATAATGTATCAAATTCAGACCAGGCCCAAGTAAGCTCATAATGTATCAAAATCAGACCAGGCCCAATGTATCAAATTCAGACCATGCCCAAGCTGATCATAATGTATCAAATTCAGACCATGCCCAAGCTGATCATAATGTATCAAATTCAGACCATGCTCAAGTAAGCTCATAATGCATCAAATTCAGACCATGCCCAAGTAAGCTCATAATGCATCAAATTCAGACCATGCCCAAGCTGATCATAATGTATCAAATTCAGACCATGCCCAAGCTGATCATAATGTATCAAATTCAACCATGCCCAAGTAAGCTCATAATGCATCAAATTCAGTCCATGCCCAAGTAAGCTCATAATGTATCAAAATCAGACCATGCCCAATGTATCAAATTCAGACCATGCCCAAGCTGATTATAATGTATCAAATTCAGACCATGCCAAGCTGATCATAATGTATCAAATTCAGACCATGCCCAAGTAAGCTCATAAGGTATCAAAATCAGACCAGGCCCAATATATCAAATTCAGACCATGCCCAAGCTGATCATAATGTATCAAATTCAGACCATGCCCAAGCTGATCATAATGTATCAAATTCAGACCATGCCCAAGCTGATCATAATGTATCAAATTCAGACCAGGCCCAAGTAAGCTCATAATGTATCAAAATCAGACCAGGCCCAATGTATCAAATTCAGACCATGCCCAAGCTGATCATAATGTATCAAATTCAGACCATGCCCAAGCTGATCATAATGTATCAAATTCAGACCATGCCCAAGCTGATCATAATGTATCAAATTCAGACCATGCCCAAGTAAGCTCATAATGCATCAAATTCAGACCATGCCCAAGTAAGCTCATAATGCATCAAATTCAGACCATGCCCAAGCTGATCATAATGTATCAAATTCAGACCATGCCCAAGCTGATCATAATGTATCAAATTCAGACCATGCCCTAGTAAGCTCATAATGTATCAAAATCAGACCAGGCCCAATGTATCAAATTCAGACCAGGCCCAGGCTCATAGTGTATTGAATCCAGAGCAGGTCCAGGCTCATAATGCATCAAAATCAGACCAGGCTCAAGCAAGTTCATAATGTATCAAAATCAGACCATGACCAAGCTGATCATAATGTATCAAATTCAGACCATGCCCAAGCTGATCATAATGTATCAAATTCAGACCAGGCCCAAGTAAGCGCATAATGTATCAAAATCAGACCAGGCCCAATGTATCAAATTCAGACCATGCCCAAGTTGATCATAATGTATCAAATTCAGACCAGGCCCAGGCTCATAGTGTATTGAATCCAGAGCAGGCCCAGGCTCATAATGTATTGAATCCAGAGCAGGCCCAGGCTCATAATGTATCAATCAGACCAGGCTCAAGCAAGTTCATAATGTATCAAAATCAGACCATGCCCAAGCTGATCATAATGTATCAAATTCAGACCATGCCCAAGCTGATCATAATGTATCAAATTCAGACCAGGCCCAAGTAAGCTCATAATGTATCAAAATCAGACCAGGCCCAATGTATCAAATCCAGACCAGGCCCAGGCTCATAGTGTATTGAATCTAGAGCAGGCCCAGGCTCATAGTGTATTGAATCCAGAGCAGGCCCAGGCTCATAGTGTATTGAATCCAGAGCAGGCCCAGGCTCATAGTGTATTGAATCCAGAGCAGGCCCAGGCTCATAGTGTATTGAATCCAGAGCAGGCCCAGGCTCATAGTGTATTGAATCCAGAGCAGGCCCAGGCTCATAGTGTATTGAATCCAGAGCAGGCCCAGGCTCATAATGTATCAAAATCAGACCAGGCTCAAGCAAGTTCATAATGTATCAAAATCAGATCAGGCCCAGGCTCATATTGGATTTAATCCAGATGTAGGCCCAGGTTCAATGTATTTCCTCATCGCCCTGGATTTGCATCGCAATCTGCTCGTACAAAGCTGACCTTAAAAGCTTTATTTTGATATTGGGACAAAGTTTAAGCCTTTGCTGAGGACCTATTCTTAAGTTTTTAAATTTAATTTATTTATTTTGCAGGTAAATCAAGACATGCATTGCGCACCTGGATTGCTAAAAAGTGAACCAAATCACTAGAGTCATCTCCTGGCGCTAACCCACTCCCCCCCCTCCCTAAAAAAACGAGAAGGGCACTCTTTGACGTCACCAGATATCGAATTGGCTTGTTCTTGTCACATAACTAACTCATCCACCTTATTTCGTCCGAATCCTAATTTTTTGAAATATTGTGCAATATATAGTTTTCGCCTCATCACTCACTCAATGGTGAAAAATCACTTTCAAAATTCTCGGATCCCGATCAGGATCTTTACCAAAATCTAACCAATTCTTTCTTCTTACATACCCAACCTGCCCACCAAGTTTCGTCCAAATCCGTCCACAACTTTTTGAGATATCGTGCCAAATGTCGTTTTTTGGCCCTATCGATGGTGAAAAATCATGGAAAAATTGTCAGATCCAGATTCGGATCTTGACCAAAATCGAATCATCTCGGCCTTGTCACATACCCAAACTCTCCACAAAATTTTGTCCGACTCCATCAACGTTTTGAGATATTTGTTCACAAACAAAGACAGACAGACAGACAGACAGGCAGCAAAACAATATCCTCAAACCAAAATTACTCAGAGAGTAGGAACTAAGAATAAGAGATTAGCAAACTGACAAGACAATAAGAAATGACTGGTCACCTATAAATGGCGACCTACCACCAACGCCACAATGGAATGATGGGAAATACATTTTTGATGAGATTCCCAGAGTACAAACTCACAAAGAAAAGGAACAACCAACTTATTGATGTTACACAGAAAATAGAACAAAAGAGGAAAACAGAAACAGATGAGATTTCAAATTTAGTCACAACAATTCTGAAGACTACGATGGTTCACGAGCGGTATTTGACGATGTAGATTGTTTCATAAGTCAAGGATGAGACAATGTGATAATGTTTGACCAAGTTATAAAAATGATCAACCTGATGTGGTACGAGTGACGGGTTATTAGCTGCAAAATGTCGAAAACCCGGTTTCGTTCAACAACTTTAAAAATTTCACCTTTGCATAACCTTTAAAGGTCCCAAAACAATGTTGTGGACATTACAATAAGGAAACAGGATATGTGCTATAGCTTAATGGAGTTAGTTCGTCGAAGAAGGTCAAAAACCCGGTTCGATTCCCATAACTTTGAAAATTTGACCTTTGTGAACTTTAAAGGTCAAATTGGGTCAAGGATTATGACCTTTGGTGCAAAACTTCCTCTGGAACATTCCAGGAACAATATAACGTCATATAGGCTATATGGCATTTCACACTCCTCGGATTATCCATACTTTGATGAAATCAGCGTAAAAACAAAATTGAAGGGGGCGCCACGGGCAAGGTGTTCGAGATAGAGAAAAATGGTTTCAAGAGTTGAGGTGGGTAATGACCTCAAGATTATGCATAAAAAATATTGTCATCCTAGCTCTCAAAGTTTGGGCGATCGTCTGATTTTTATGTCAAAATTTGAAATTTTCTAAGTTCATGACCTTGTGACGAAAATGAAAAAAAAAAAAATCGAGCTCCGTGGGGCTATGCAGGTGCCATTGGGCTAACCAGATACCGAAACCCCTGCCAGATTCGACAAACCCCTCGGAGAAGATGGATTTTTATGTCAAAATCGCAATTTTCTAAGTTCGTGACCTTGTGGCCTTGACCTTGGGACGAAAATGAAAAAAAAAAATCGAGCTCTATGGGGCTATGCAGGTGCCATTGGGCTAACGAAATACCGAAAACCCCTGCCAGATTCGACAAACCCATTGGAGAAGAAATTTTTTTTTATGTCAAAATCGCAATTTTCTAAATTTGTGACCTTGTGACCTTGACCTTGGGACGAAAATGAAAAATCGAGCTCCGTGGGACTATGCAGGTGCCATTGGGCTAACCAAATACTGAAACCCCTGTCAGATTCGACAAAACCCCGAGGAGAAGATGCAAATTGAAATCGGCTTCCCCCTAAAAACACATGCTTTGGGCATGGCTCCGTCCATAATGGGCAGACGATGCACATTTTCACGAAAACACAACCAGATGATGATATAAACCTCCCACCAAAATTTCATCAGGATCGGATCAAAACCCACGGAGCTATGCTCGGGACAGACAGACAGACAGACACACAACAATAACGAATATAGTGATCACTTATATTTTTCGTGAAAATATTTTTTCTTGAACCAACAACAGAAACAGAAATTGGGCAACAGATTGGAGAATCGAGTAAAGAAACAAAACTGAAACCTCCACAACAGGACCAGGGAATGATAAAAGGAAGTGTTGCAGCAGTACCCGTAGGGAAAGCAGCAGTCTACTCTAAGTTACGAACTCAGATCAAATAGTACCTTTCACACAAACAAAAACATCATAACACCCAAGCAAAGACCACATCTCCACCTAATAAACAACAATACACAGTTGAAGATACAAGTGAGGAGAATAAACCAAGCAGTCACTAAAATGCTTCCAAAATCACGAAATTTAAGAGAAATTAACAATGAGTTTTGCAGCAGCACTGAATGTCCAAGATAAAACAACAGGTAAACAACGACACAAAAAAGATATATCTGATAACTTGACCAGAAACAAAACACCACCATGGAAACAGAGACTTGAGAAGCAGAGAGACCGAATGAAGGTGGAAACGTAACAAAGAGAACAATTCAAGAGGAGAAACAAGTTCAAAACTCATGAAAAGAATCAGACAAATGAAAAATAATTACAACATGGAAACCAATGGACAAGAACCATTAGCGCCCATAATAAACTCCAAATATGACTGATAGCAAGGAAAATAAAATAAATACTCTGATGAGGCCAACAAGAGAATAAACCAAATTTTACAGTTGGAAAACAACCCCAAAAAGTTATACCGAGAGCTCGGGAAACAAACAAAATGTGACAACTCCCCATAAAGAGAGGACCTAGAAAAATTTGGAAAGGTATATTTGAAGATGAAAAAACACAACAAGGAAGCAGATTGGATACGACACTTGGAAAATAAAAAACAACATCTACAGGAAATGCACCCAATGACAACTGATGAAGAGAAAATTAGGAAACATCTCACAAAAGCACCGAACTTCAAATGCCCAGGCCTGGATGAGATTCCAAACTTCTGCCTAAAGCACTCAACAAGGAGCTTTAGAGGCAGAGCAGAAAGGATGTAAGAGGATGCTATGGAACAATAGACCATTTATTGCAAAACAAAAGCATACTCGAAAACTGCAAACTCTGACAAACTAACTTATCCACAGCCTGGATAGATGACAAAAAAGCCTTTGGCAGTGTTCCACATGCATGGATTATTAAATGCATGCAAGTATACAAAATTGATCCAGAAATAGTCACACCAATTAAGAAAGCAATGACGGTCTGGGGCACAACACTGATACAACCTTACTTGGAAGGAAAGATTGAAATCCCCGGAGTAAAGTTACGACATGGTAACTTATTCAAGGTGAGAGTCTCCCCCCCCCCCCCCTTCACCACCACCAACTGTTTTGTCTGGCTCTGGACTCACGAAGTAACCTCATCAATGAACAAAGACACGGACACAATCTGACCTGCAAGAGAAAAATGACCAAACAAACAAGAAAGGTGACACACCTACTGTACATGGATGATATAAAACTCTTCGCACCGAATGAAAATAAATCGACAGATTTGGGTGCGGCACTTCCGGGATCTGTGCAGGACGACAAAAGTCCGAGTCTTCAGGTACTTGGTGCTTCCAGTCTTGCTCTATAGATGTGAGACTTGGACTCTGAGACACTCAATTCCTTTGGTACCAGGTCTCTTCGGAGAATCCTTGGCGATCGCTGGTTGGACTTTGTGTCCAACAAGGGGTTGCTGAGAGAGACTCAAATGAGATTTGTTACCTGCATAGTCCATGAACATCAGCTGCGGCTGTATGGACATGTAGCTCATTTTCCTGACTCTGATCCTGCTCACCAGATTCTCTCAGCGAGGGAGTCTCGTGAGTGGAGGAGGCCAATGGGCCGACCACGTGCCTCGTGGTTGCAGCAGGTTGATCAGCATCTCAATGAGATGGGGATGAGCCAGGCATCTGCCTGTGGGATGGCCAGATGGAGGCCCCTGGAGTACCGGCAGAAAGTGGACGCAGTGACTCGCTGCTCTGGCGCATGCTCCCATACATGACCTGATATGACAACTGAAATGAGTAAATCAGTACTCAGAGGACATCTGAATGGAGTTTGGTCTTGACAAATGTGCCAAATGCACATTTGTACTCGGAAAAACAAAAAGAACAGACAACACTCAATCGATCAAAGTACAACAATACAGGAACTAGAAAACGAAGCATCCTACAAATACCTCGGAATAGAAGAAGGCTCCCAGGTAAAACACAAAACAATGCATAAAATAATCAGCAAAGAGTACTTACGCAGAATAAGATTAATTCTGAAGTCATCTCTCTCCAAGAAACGAAACCAAAGCTATAAACCAACTTGCAGTGTCGGTATTCTAATATAGCTGTGCAATTATAAACTGGCTACAATTGCAGATCAACAATTTATACACCAAAACAAGGAAACTTCTAACTATTCACAAGTTATTCGACAAAAACAAATACATACTGAGGTTGCACTTACCAAGATCAGGAGAAGGTGGTTTGATGGAGCTTAAATAAGTGCCCAGAAGAATGTGTGTCAGACTCGCGGAGTATGTAAAAAGCTCAACAGACTATCGGATGAGATTTGTACGCAAACAAGAAAACGAACCAGAAAAGGGATCCTTAATCCATTTCTCCAGAAAAAAAATACAAAAATAAATATCAGCAGATATACTCTGACAAATGGGAGAATGACAAAAGAGCAGGAAGAAAAAAAAAAGGAAGGCTTAAAAGAAGAAGAAGAAAAGAGCTTGACAGAACAGGGATTGATTGACAAGGCTCTTTGGAATGGCTAAGAAGAGGTCAAATTACTTTGGTTGGAGGACGAGTCATCAATGCCCACGACCAAGGATACTGCATTAATGCCTTGAAGAAAATGGTGGGATCGAGCCAATTGGACAAATGCAGATTTCGTGGGGAAGAAACAGAAAGGATCCATGACCCCCTTCTGGGATGTAAAAAAACTCGCGTCAGAGCAGCTGTACACAGAAAGACATGACAGTGCCTGCAGAGTAATCCACTCGCACATCTGTAAATATTTCAACATCCTGGTCCCAGAACAATCTTGGAAACAAACCAAATCCAATCCTTGAAAATGAACATATAATGTTCACGTGTGACAAGATGATCCCGTCAAGTGTGGACATTGCAAACAAAGCATTCCGTCAGGACATGGTGCTCAAAACACAAAAAAGGTCAGCATTGTTAATCGAGGTTTGAGTTCCCAAATACTTTGGACTAAATGCTTGGACAGAAATCAGGAAAATAACCAAATAACAGGATCTGAAAAATGAGGTCGAGGACCTGGAAATTGAAGAAAGCTGAAATTGTACCAGTGATCGTCAGAGCTGCAGGAATGACAAAGAAAACCCTTACTGAGTCCTGAAAAACCATTCTGGGGAATATCACAACAAACGAGTTACAAGTGGAGGCTGTCAGAGGTTCAGTGAAGATTTTGAAAAAAGTCCTTAGAACCAGGCTATGAGAATAAAGTTTCACAGTTTGCTTCATGAATCGTGATCTTTACCAAAAAGGAAGTGAAGATTTTGTGTTCTGGGAGAACTTCCTCCCACCTCCTGAAACCTGCAAATGGAGATATCCAAGGGGTAAAAACATAGCTTCCATACACCATCGGTGGCAGAGGTAATAACTAATAAGCCATCTTCATAATATACAAACACACAGTAGGGCTTTTTTTTTTCTTTCTCCCTTTCTCTGAGACAACACTGTAAAACTCTTAAATAACAGTTTACTTCAATCCATTGTGAAATTGATCTTGAAGGTTAATGAACCGCAAGGCTCTAATCATTGGTCAAGAAGTGGTTTGGCACACACATTTATTGCTTTGTGACTAAATGTTATTGCTAATAAGACCTTTGAAGGTCTTTTATAAGCCAAAGTAGATGAACTTGTGCTGCACCCAGAGGTCAGTTGATCAACACATCGGGCCAAAGGTCAATTCCTGTGAAATATGGGACGAGGGTTATAACACCCATATATTAACAGACATTGCACACAGGACAGCCAGATTAATGTCCTTTTAGAAATGACAGTCTCCACAGTGGAATGCACAATGTTGGCATGACTCAAGATCCTGCCGCATACTAATAACTTTAAAATAATCAGACCAATAATGGTACGATCACCTCGATTTCTATTTTTGGATGCAGGTGCAAGAAAAACAAATGACAGCAATGGTGCACAGATGAAGAAACGGACTTGCTGATGGTAAAGATGGCTCAATTTGACTATTCGGAGCCACTGAACATGAACCAGGCCAATGAGCTACGAGACAGTTGCATCTTGGAACTCGAGAAACAATTGGTTAGGCACGAACACTGTATACAGGAATGTTACGATCAGGTTGGAAGAAAACTTTCCCATCTCTGACATTCTTGAAGGAGGATGTTCAAAATTTGTTTGGAATAAACTTAAAGTGTGGCGATGACTGTTACCTGCAGGAGAAACAGCAGCCAACAGTATGAGAACTTCGACACCAAAACCATGTTCCACATTCACGTGCTGGAGATCCGTCTTAACAGGCAACCCAGTCCCACAAATGCCACTGCAGCACAAAATAAGTTAAGAGCATCAGTAAGAACAAGAAAAACAGCAATCAGAGATTGCAGACCTTCACCAGGATTTATTTTGCAAGGTGTTTGTGCAGTTGTGTGCATGTATTTCGTGTGATGTTTGTGTACTGGTGTTACTCAATTAATGAGACATAATTAGAACTACCACTTTATAACTGCTGGCCGTGATGACTGGGTATCAAGACGTCCCGCTTTGATTGAACACCTGACCTTGACCCATAGCATTTATGAATATTCAATTAAATTCAGAATGGGATTAAAATAAATTCAATTCAAATCAAATGGAAGACTAAATAATGTAGGTGTAGGACTGCATTGTAGTTATTCGAAGGAACCCTAACAAGCAAAAAGTAAAGATAAAGTCATCTGGAGGAACCTGGATAGGATTCGGGTTTCAGCTGCTACTCTACCATCAAAACCATCCAGGCACCTTATTCAGTGAATATTCAAACACTTATTCATCAAGTGAGCCCTTATTCAACAAGAGCGCAAGTGAGCACAATATACGCCCGAACAAGAAGGTATATACAGAATTGTGCTACTACATGGAAAACGGCAACCACTTTAGATGACGAACGCATGTCGTGACACACCGTCTCCACAGTCTGTACCTATGTACCAAATATGAAACGTGAAAGTTGAAAACTTTGGGAGTTAGAGTGCGGACAGGAACTGATGGAAAACAGCATCCTGGTTGCCATGGCAACCACTTTAGATGACGAACATATGTCGCAACACCGCCTCCACAGTCTGTACCTATGTACCAAATATGAAACGTGAAAGTTGAAAACTTTGGGAGTTAGAGTATGGACAGACGGACGGACGACCAGTATCACATAATACGCCCCGATATATATATATATATATATATATATATATATATATATATATATATATATATATATATATATATATATATATATATATATATATATATATATATATATATATATTGTTGCGGATTCCGCGCCCGCCAGCGTGCTGACGGCCACGTAACTCGAATCGCGGCACGTCGCCCACCGGACGGACAATCCAGTCGTGACCCTCTCGGACTAACGCCGGGAACCAGTCACGGGTGGACCTTTCGGTCTCACCGCGATCGAGCCAATCAGCCCCCGCGTGGGATAGGGTTGCTCGCCAAATTCGACCTACCTAAGTACCCACGCGGAGGGTAGACCGGGCGATCGCACCTCGCCGCAGGTCGACTTCGGACACGGGCCACTTAAGCGACCCGTTCCGTACTATCAGAATAACCGAGCGGTGTTATCGTCGACCTCGACGGTTCGATTAATTATCGGGCGTATTCAGCCCACTACCAACCCTTTACGTGAAGCAAGATGAGGATTCAATGGGAGAAAAAGACGAAGCGAAGCGGGAGAACAGTTCAATAATAAAGCACATTTATTCGCGGCACACGGGAAACACACATATTCAATTCCACCAAAAGCACACAAAAAAAAGAAAACACAATTCCATTTACACAAAAAGCAAATATAAAAGCGAAACACAATGCAGAGCTAATACCGACTACCGAGCACACGGCAACACTTATACAATTCTACTTCACAGACGGCGCCGACAACACATACCCAAAACCAAGGAAAAGAATAGAGAACCCTCAAGGATGAGGCGGGCCTGAGGCCGAGACCGGGTCGCGCCTACCCGTCTGGTGATGAGACGCGGAGCGGCGATGGCGCCTCACTCCGCGGGCCTCGCGGACAGTGTCTGGCAGGGGGTGGGAAAAGGGGCCCCCTTGGTCGCACTATCTCAGCGCGGGGGGGAAACAGGAAGGGGTTGCTGATGCTCGGGGTATAGAGGATCTTTATTATCCCTGGTGTGCGTCTCCACCTCGGCCAGGACGCGCTGCCGGCCTCCCTCGGGCGTGCAGCTCCCGGCACCGACGCGAGCACCCCCTCGTCTGCTTTCGCCGCTGCCACCTCTCCGCCTCTGGACTCTCCGACTCTGGACTCTTCTTTGGACTCTCCTCTTCGTCTCTGACTGACGAACACCGTCCTTTTATCCCCCCGTAGCTTCGCCTTTGACGCCCTCCCTTCGACCTTTCACCTCGCTCCCCATTGGCCCGAGAAAAAGTGGGCGTGAAGGCTTTTTGATCCACAAATTTGCATATATCGATCGTCCTGGAGGCGGGGCCAATTCGCCCCTCGCTCACCGATTGGACGGCAAAAAGTGGGCGTGTGTCGTTTTTGATCCGTTTTTGAAGCACAAAATCCGTGATTTTGTACATGCTGTTCGACGCGCGCTCTGCATGAGTCCAACACCGATACCCACAGCGGGGCAAGAACGGTGGCGATGCTACGGTTGCGAGGTGTGACGGGAAGGTCGTGGCGGTTGTGGTGAAGCGGCGTTGTGGTTGGTGGTTGATGTTGTGGTTGTGGTGGTAATCATGGCGGTTGGTCCAAAATAAAGATAGTAAAAGAAAAACGGCTATCCTGAAGAGTCGCAGCACGTATAAATGACATGTATTCCCACTAGACAACGGGTTTGGGCCTAACTACACATGCACTTACCGAGATACCTCACCTAAGGGACCTGAATGGTGGTTTGCGAATTTGGTAACCACAACACTACCCCCTCCCCTTTTTACAGACTCGTCCCGAGTCGTCAAATTTTCGTGTGCCATCATGTGTAGTTTTCCCCTAGTACATTTTACCTACGGATCCCTGAGTGCGACATTCATGGTATTCGTGTCCCCAAAATAAATAACCTGAGGGCTGCGTAACTATCTAAAACAAACTCACTCACACGGACGACTTAAATAAAATTGCCGGCGCTAGACATACATGCCGGGGGCGCACTCATATTTACAGTACATCTTAACCTTAACTTACAAATTTTACACTAAACCATGGCCCAGGATCACTGAACTCTGCAAAAGAAAGCAGTTAGCAGGGAGCCAGGCTGCCCACATGCAGTCTCTGGCTCAAACAATGCAGGTGACAGGGAACGTGGCTGGCTGCTCACACGCAGTCCAAGGCCTTCCCTTTTGAACTGAACGCAGTGAACCACAACGGTGCATGGGCTGCACAAACGCAGTCTCCGTGCCAGCTCAAGTGGCACACGCAATGAGCACAACGAATGGATGCATGAACACAAACACGGTGCACGGGCCGCCACTGCAGGCCCGTGTTGTAGCTGCCAACAGGGCAGTTCTCGCAGCTTGCAAACTGTTGCTTTTACGATCCTGGCGCACATGGCAATGAACAGGGGGGGGCAAAGCAAAAATTGAACGGGGCTGGTGAACGTGGGCAGTGGGCATGGCATGGCAAAGGCAGCAGGCAAACACAGCCCGCAGAAGAAGGCCGCTGCAGGCAAACACAGCCGGCAGATGAACTGGCCGGCACAGGCCTTGAAGAAAAACAGCCAGCAGATGAACTGGCCGGCACAGGCCTTGAAGCAACACACGGCCAGCTGATGAAGTTGGCCGGCCTCCGCCTTGAAGCAAAACACGGCCAGCCGATGAAGTTGGCCAGCCTTTGCCGTTCAATGGAGGTTGGTGGAGGGAGTGCGGTGGTGCTGGCCACTTGGAAGGCGGGCTCGGACCTACCTACCTGTCTCCCTCCCACCTATCGCCTTTGCCTGTCACTGTACATACCCACTCCCTTAATTTGTCAAACCCCAATTTAGCCCCAACTTATTTTTTTGTTGTTTTTATTTTTACTTCCCTACTATAAATCGTCCCCTAACCCCCTTTATCGTCCTTGTTCGGCTAACCTATCCTGTCACCTAGCCTACTCCCAACCCCTACGTTCCCTTCCCGGAGGGGAATAAGGGAGAGCTAACGTCCTGTGCCGAGGCCCAACGAAGCCTCAGAATGGCCTCCCCAGAGTTCGGCGATCTAACCCAAAGTGGGTCCAGCGGCCCACCACGACAGCGAGGGGATGGATGGTGCGGAGGGGTACATCTCCTAATCTACCCTAACCATTTAACTGTTAAACTACCCCGGGGCTTTCAACAAGCGCCTCTCGCTTAAACTATTGGTTCTAACAACCCAGATTCCCGTCGCCTGTGTTGGTGTCCTTACAATTTCGGGCCTCGCCCCCCAATTTTCTCTCCGTGCCCTCACACGGTCTCCTGGCTGGGACACGTGGCTCCCTTTGGCAGGCACGACCCTCTGCCGAATCTCCCGCTATGGCACCCCCGGGCACTACACTGCCTCCGAGCCTACCAGCTCCCTAACACCGGGGAGTGCCCCCCATGGCACCTCCCCTGAAACGCACACGTGGCAGGCCGGCCTCCCGGGCCCCTTTCCGAGGGTCACCCGTGCCCACAACACTGCCCACGCGGCTAATGGCGCCCGGGCCCCCGCACCAAGCAGGCGCACCCGTGCCCACTACTCTATCCCGGCCCCCCATGGGCCCATGGCCTACCGCGGCCGACTAGCCTGGTGCCCGGGGTACCCACTCAGCGATACTCACCTTTCGCAGCCACGCTCCCAAGCCCGTCAACAGGGCTCCTGCACCCCTCCAAATGGGTCTCGAGCCTACTTTCCCACCAACAACAAAACGACCTCCATTTTTCAATTTGACTAACCCAGCTAACTCACTCTACACTGACCCCGGGGTCCCTTGGGCGGGAGTCACTCCTCCCCCCAATCACTCATCGCACCATGCATTCCCCATTTGCTCCATACACACAGACCCGCTGGCCTCACTCACTCACCAAGCACATGCCTCCACCTCATAACTCACCAACAACTCAACACACACACCGCTGAACTCTGCCATCCTTCTAACTACATCCCCTAACTAACTCGTGCTCCCACGTCGTCCCTTATACTACAGCACGTTCCATTTAACACTACGTAGCTAAACTACGTCCCCGCTACACATCCAAAGTCTGTCTCTGTCTTCTAACTCAAAAATTCATTTTATTTCCCAACCTAAATCTGGCTACAATCCCTCTAACTAATCCATTCCACGGACTCCATGAGGACTTACCCCTGCCCCATGAAGTCGGTCTAACTAAGCTAACCCTTCCCCCTAACTAGTTTCCATCCTGTGCCCAGGGTAAGGGGGTCTTTCACCCCTTGCCCAGGAATCCTTTGCACCCGAAAGTGAGGCTTGCTTTTTTTTTTTTTTTTCCATGCGCAGCACCTGCGCGGCAACTCGCGCTCTTTGCACTTTGCAACTGCCCGTGACGTCATGCAGCTGCACGTGTTCCTCGTCCCTCCTTGGACGGGACCATCCGGCAGAGATACCCCTCCTGCCGGATTCCAACCCCACGTGCAGCCATGGCGTCACCGTGCGCATAAAAAAAAACACAAGCCACACGTCTCGAGGGGTTCCCCACGCGAACACATGTGCTTTGCCCGTTGGAGCTTAACACACACGATCGCGTGGAGAACCCGTCCGGTCCAAATCCATTTACCTGCCTAAACTTCGTCCGTCCGCGGGATCGGCAAATCCACCGCGTGCGTTTCCGGACCGGGACTTCACTCTCGCAAGCGAGCACGTGGCGGTCTCGTGCGTTGCACAGCACGAACCGCGTGCTCACTGCTGGGTGAACCCGGCACGGTCCTCGAAACAACCACAGCCGCTACTCGGCTTTCGTTTCTCCCATGTCGCCGTCTCAGTCTCCATTCCACACACGCATACCTGCGTGTTACGACGCACACAGTCCACACCATCACATTCACACCGGGAGACGCGGCTGCGTGCTCCCGCATGCCAACCGACATCTCCCTCACATACCGCTCTCTCACACACACGGTCTCCCTTGCACACAGCGACCTTGCACACGGCCGTTCACTCACGCGTTCGGGGGAACTCACCCGCGGTGCCTCACTCGCACTCCGTGCCTCATCCACACACGCGGGGGCACTCAACCGCGGTGCCTCATCCACACTCCGTGCCTCATCCACACACGCGAGGGCACTCACCCGCGGTGCCTCATTCACACACACGGCGACACACACACGGTGCCTCTTCCACACACGGCGTGCTGGGAAGCACGCACTCCGGCACCATCGCCACCACACCACTCACACACGGGGTCGCTTCCACACACGGGGACGCACTCACACCTTGCACCACACACACAGGGACAACTCCACTGGGGATTCGTGTCCCCACAAGGGTCTCCGGGGCCTCTATACCCCCCAAGCTCTCCGTGCACCTGTCCACAGCACTCCTCCCCTCGAACTCGCAAAGCACGACCGAACCCACCTGGTCGTGACTCACCTCAAGGGGGCAGACTCCCTCCCCTCGTTCCTGGAGGAGGCCATCCAGGTGCTCGCACTGGGTCTCTACCCAGTCCGCCAGCTCACCCCCATTATCCTCCACTACCTCCGTGTGTGTGTGCGCGTCACTTACCCCGTCTTCATCGTGTTTATTGGTCTCTGCTTCTTTCTGGCGTCTTTCCCTTATCTTTATGTAGGTCAACCTTGCTTTCTCTTTAAGTCGCTCCCGTCCTTCCCTGTTTTTCACTCCTTGCTCTTTCACGATCTCCGCGTACCTCATCCTTGCTCTCCGTATTAATTGTTCTTTTCTCTCCCTCGCAATTACTTTCACCTCGTCTCTTGTCTCCCGAATTACTTTTTCCTTACCCGCCTCCACCGCGGGCCTGTCAGCCGTTGCACCCCCTTCCAGCTCGTTTGTTCCGACACGTGGAGTCGCCATTTTAAGTTCCCTGCTAACGGCCTTCATGCCCGCCTGCAGGCATCGGCCCATATTCTGCGTCTCACCCCGGAACTTTTTCATTTCCTCCTTCATGTTTGTTTCCATTCCGTTCATTTGTTGTGTATTCGCATCCATCTTTTCGTTCATTTGTTGTGTATTCGCATCCATTCTTTCGATCATTTGTTTGTTCATGCCTTTCATTTCGTTTTTCATTTCATTTGTCATTGCCGCCAGCATGGCGCATAGCTGGGCCATGTCGGGTGCGCTTGAGTGAGCCGTTTCGGCAGGGGTTGGGGAAGGGTCTTGGTGGAGAGGGGGGGGGAGGTGTCATACACCGCGGCCGCTGCCGCACCCACCTCGGGCCCTGGGTTCAGTTGGGCGAGTCCGTGTTCCTGCACAATCAACATTTCCTGCACGGGGATTCCATCCTGGACCATGGACTCTACATTACTACACATATACATTTCTAATACCCCCGGCTCCCGCTCGCCTTGAGACGCCATCTTGCTTCTCGTGAAGGGTTTATGATTTCGTGAATTTATGAATATATGTTTCATATAAACATATATTTCGTGAATATATGTTTATGCTTCTCGTGAATTTAGCTCGCTCGTAATTTGGAGGGAATCGGGGGTCGCTTCTCTCACCCCTGGACCGATTCCCGTGAATTTAGCCGGAGACAGGAGAGCCCGTTTTCCTGTTCTCCGATACCAGTGCCGCGAGGAGGGCGATGAATTTGTATCCCACTCCTGACACCAGTGTTGCGGATTCCGCGCCCGCCGGCGTGCTGACGGCCACGTAACTCGAATCGCGGCACGTCGCCCACCGGACGGACAATCCAGTCGTGACCCTCTCGGACTAACGCCGGGAATCAGTCACGGGTGGACCTTTCGGTCTCACCGCGATCGAGCCAATCAGCCCCCGCGTGGGATAGGGTTGCTCGCCAAATTCGACCTACCTAAGTACCCACGCGGAGGGTAGACCGGGCGATCGCACCTCGCCGCAGGTCGACTTCGGACACGGGCCACTTAAGCGACCCGTTCCGTACTATCAGAATAACCGAGTGGTGTTATCGTCGACCTCGACGGTTCGATTAATTATCGGGCGTATTCAGCCCACTACCAACCCTTTACGTGAAGCAAGATGAGGATTCAATGGGAGAAAAAGACGAAGCGAAGCGGGAGAACAGTTCAATAATAAAGCACATTTATTCGCGGCACACGGGAAACACACATATTCAATTCCACCAAAAGCACACAAAAAAAAGAAAACACAATTCCATTTACACAAAAAGCAAATATAAAAGCGAAACACAATGCAGAGCTAATACCGACTACCGAGCACACGGCAACACTTATACAATTCTACTTCACAGACGGCGCCGACAACACATACCCAAAACCAAGGAAAGAATACGGGCGGGCCTGAGGCCGAGACCGGGTCGCGCCTACCCGTCTGGTGATGAGACGCGGAGCGGCAATGGCGCCTCACTCCGCGGGCCTCGCGGACAGTGTCTGGCAGGGGGTGGGAAAAGGGGCCCCCTTGGTCGCACTATCTCAGCGCGGGGGGGAAACAGGAGGGGGTTGCTGATGCTCGGGGTATAGAGGATCTTTATTATCCCTGGTGCGCGTCTCCACCTCGGCCAGGACGCGCTGCCGGCCTCCCTCGGGCGTGCAGCTCCCGGCACCGACGCGAGCACCCCCTCGTCTGCCTTCGCCGCTGCCGCCTCTCCGCCTCTGGACTCTCCGACTCTGGACTCTTCTTTGGACTCTCCTCTTCGTCTCTGACTGACGAACACCGTCCTTTTATCCCCCCGTAGCTTCGCCTTTGACCCCCTCCCTTCGACCTTTCACCTCGCTCCCCATTGGCCCGAGAAAAAGTGGGCGTGAAGGCTTTTTGATCCACAAATTTGCATATATCGATCGTCCTGGAGGCGGGGCCAATTCGCCCCTCGCTCACCGATTGGACGGCAAAAAGTGGGCGTGTGTCGTTTTTGATCCGTTTTTGAAGCACAAAATCCGTGATTTTGTACACGCTGTTCGACGCGCGCTCTGCATGAGTCCAACACCGGTACCCACAGCGGGGCAAGAACGGTGGCGATGCTACGGTTGCGAGGCGTGACGGGAAGGTCGTGGCGGTTGTGGTGAAGCGGCGTTGTGGTTGGTGGTTGATGTTGTGGTTGTGGTGGTAATCATGGCGGTTGGTCCAAAATAAAGATAGTAAAAGAAAAACGGCTATCCTGAAGAGTCGCAGCACGTATAAATGACATGTATTCCCACTAGACAACGGGTTTGGGCCTAACTACACATGCACTTACCGAGATACCTCACCTAAGGGACCTGAATGGTGGTTTGCGAATTTGGTAACCACAACAATATATATATATATATATATATATATATATATATATATATATATATATATATATATATATATATATATATATATATATATATATATCGGGCGTATGAAAAAAAAATACCAGATTCAAAAAGTTGTTTCACCTTCATCTGTTCACCTGTTTCAGAGAAGATCTTTGAAGGTTTAAAATATTATATACTGTACAAGCAAATACAACCCGTCACTTCGCTGACGGGTCAATAAAGTGGGGGGGGGGGAGAAAGAGAGCGAGAAGAGAGAGAGAGAGAGAGAGAGAGAGAGAGAGAGAGAGAGAGAGAGAGAGAGAGAGAGAGAGAGAGAGAGAGAGAGAGAGAGAGAGAGAGAGAGAGAGAGAGAGAGAGAGAGAGAGAGAGAGAGAGAGAGAGAGAGAGAGAGAGAGAGAGAGACAGAGACGAGGCAGGTGCAGGGTGAGAGGGGGAAGGGGAAGCAGAGAGGATGGAGGGGGAGTTAGGGGGGAGGTGGGGAGAGCGACACCTCACAAAGCGTAGCTATTCACTGCGGGAGGGAGGGTGCGTGAGACACATACACAGAGCGAAAGAGCAACAGAGGTGTGAGAGAAGAGTGCTGCATTTTATGAGGGGCAAGCGAGGAGGGGACAGAGTGAGAGAAAAGGGTGGGGGATGGGGGGGAGGAGGGGAAAAAAAGACAGATGAGGGGTGGAGGTGGGGTTAGCATAGAGAATGATATGTGACGCTTAATGACCGAACACGAGAAAAAAAACCCAAACTTGTCAGAACAGATGGACACACAGCGACACAACAAAGTTTGTAAAGTAATCCACTGGCACATCTGCAAGACTGATATTCTAGTTCCAGAAAATTTGTGGGAAAATGAACCAAAAGCAATCACTGAAAACAATGAAGTACAACTCACCTACGCCCTTATGATCCCATTGGGTGTGAACATCGAAAACGAAGCATTGCGACCAGATATCATACTTGGCTGCAAAAAAAAGAGAAGTAGGCATTGCGAATTGATGTGCTAATACTGGTGATTTTGGACTAACAATGCTGAAATCAAGAAAATGAGCAAATACCAAGACCTCAAGCATGAAGTGAAAAGATCCTGGAAGCTGAAGAATGCCAAAGTTGTACCAGTGATGACGAAGAACTTCATGGGAATGATGAAGAAGAACTTCACAGAGATATTAAAAACCATCCCTGGGAATATCAATACAAACGAACTACAGTTGGAAGCCGTCCAGGGCACAGTAACAATCTTGAAGAGAGCCCTCGGCACAAAACTTTGAAAACTTCACAGCTTGGTCCGTGAATCGTGACCCCGTGCCCAAATGAAGGTGGTTACTTTGAGCCCACCCTGGGAGGACTCCATTCCACATTCTGAAACCCCAAATGTACACACACGAACACACACAGACCTGGCAGGTATCAGTTTCACCTCCTGAAACCCACCCACATGTGGAGATAGCAGGCAACAACAGCAAATTGTACGCACACACGTATACACACACTTCCGTTATGGTAATACAGTTTATGTACGTACACACGCATAATATACATAACCAGAGAGTTGGTGTCAAAGCCACCCAATGCTCGCCTGTTTATACATTTATCGTTTTTAAAAGACTAGTCTAATAATATTTGTTATAAAGCATTGCAGTAAAGTCTGATCCAAATAATTTTAAAGCAATATATGTATTTGTATATTGAAATCAGTAAAAAAATAGTGTGGTAGATAAAAACATTAGAAAGGAAATAACTTGCACCAAAATTTTAACATTTTCACGCTCACGCCGATGCGGACGCTCACGCCGGGGGTATTGCTAAAGCTCTCTGTTCTTCAAACAGGCGAGCTAAAAAAAATTAAAATCATTTGTAATTTCAACTTCACGACACCAATAGTTTCCCCAAAGGAACCTCCATGCCAAATATCAGCATCCTAGTACACATATTAAATGAATAGCAAGCTTCGAAATAACTTGCACCAAAAACTTTAACGTTGATGTGCTACAAAAAAGTTAAGTTCAAAACAGGTCAAAAATTTAAAACATTTGAAATTATTTTTTAATTTCAACGTCACTACATCAATAATATACCCCAAAGGAACCTCCATGCCAAATATCAGCATCCTAGTACACAAATTAAATGAATGGCAAGCTTCGAAATAACTTGCACCAAAAACTTTAACGTTGATGTGCTACAAAAAAGTTAAGTCCAAAACAGGTCAAAAATTTAAAACATTTGAAATTATTTTTTAATTTCAACGTCACTACATCAATAATATACCCCAAAGGAACCTCCATGCCAAATATCAGCATCCTAGTACACACATTAAATGAATGGCAAGCTTTTAAATAACTTGCACCAAAAACTTTAACATTGATGTGCTACAAAAAAGTTAAGTTCAAAACAGGTCAAAAATTTAAAACATTTGAATTTTTTTTACTTCAACTTCACTACATCAATAATATACCCCAAAGGAACCTCATGCCAAATATCAGCATCCAAGTACACATATTAAATGAATGGCAAGCTTCTAAACAACTTGCACCAAAAACTTTAACATTTTCACGCTCACGCTCACGCTCACGCCGGGGTATCGCTATAGCTCTCTGTTCTTTGAACAGGCGAGCTAACCAGAGTGGTGTCAAAGCCACCCAATGCTCGCCTGTTTATACATTTATCGTTTTTAAAAGACGTCTAATAATATTTTTTATTAAGCATTGCAGTGAAGTCTGATCCAAATAATTTTAAAGCAATATATGTATTTGTATATTGTAATCAGTAAACAAGAGGTCCACACGAGGAATTCAAAACTCAGAGGGGCGAACCTTCTCGCTGCAAAAAGTCAACAAAGGCTTTCTGAGGTAGGAAATTCCGATGGCCCGAACTGGAAGATGAACTTAAAGACTGGGTTAACACACAGACAGTGGATGGTTGGGGTGTTTCCACTGTTCAGATTAGACTCAAAGCAAGATCGATCACTTTTTGTGGCAAATTTTCGGACGTTTTTGCGCTTGGTTTTTATGTGCAATATTTGCGGCTTATAAACCAGTGCGGCTTGTGTGTGTTTAAATTCCAGATTTTTTTAAATGTAGGGGATGGGGCTGATATAACAATGCGCTCAATGGTCCGAATGTTATGGTACTTGCCTTGCCATGAGAAATGCATCAAAAAGAAAAAGTAATATGTAGTGTTGGGAGTTAGAGTGTGGACAGGAATGGATGGAAAACAGCATGCTGGTTGCCATGGCAACCACTTTAGATGACGAACGTATGTCACGACACACCGTCTCCAACAGTCTGTACCTATGTACCAAATATGAAACGTGAAAGTTGAAAACTTTGGGAGTTAGAGGACGGACGGACGGACGGACAGACGGACGACTGGTATCACATAATACGCCTCGATATATATATATATATATATATATATATATATATATATATATATATATATATATATATATATATATATATATATATATATATATAATAAAATGACCGTTTTTACAGCCATTTTTCCCTGCTGTGCAGGGGTTTGGCTTTTTTCTTGAGGCAATGTTTTATGGCCGGATGCCCTTCCTGACGCCAACCCTGGTTGCCTCTTACGACACACAGGGATATGGTACACCTATTCTAACCGGGGCATACACCGGGACCAGTACACTGGTACTCATTTCGCCGACCTCGGAAGGATGACAGGCTGAGTCAACCCCCTGGTGTTAATTCAGCAGCCAACGGGGCTTGAACTCAGGACCCTGGGATCCCAAGCCGCCACCCTAACCACTAAGCCAACACCAGGCTTGATATATATATATATATATATATATATATATATATATATATATATATATAGATATATATATATATATATATATATATATATATATATATAAATATATATATATATGTATATATATATATATACATACATATATATATATATATATATATATATATATATATATATGTATGTATATATATATAGGTATATGTATATATATATATATATATATATATATATATATATATATATATATATATATATATATATATATATATATATATATATATATATATGTATATATGTATATATATATATATATATATATGTATATATATATATATATATATATATATATATATATATATATATATATATATATATATATATATATATATGTATATATACATATACATATATATGTATATATACATATACATATATATGTATATATACATATACATATATATGTATATATACATATATATGTATATATACATATATATATATATGTATATATGTATATATGTATATATATATGTATATATGTATATATATATATATATATATATATATATATATATATATATATATATATATATATATATATATATATATATATAAAATATATCGGGCGTATACAAAATAGTGTGGTAGATAAAAACATTAGAAAGGAAAATATAATTTGCACCAAAAACTTTAACATTTTCACGCTCACGCTCACGCCGGGGGTATCGCTTTTGCTCTCTGTTCTTCGAACAGGCGAGCTAAAAGCGACAAAGAGTTACCTTTAAACAGAGTTTATTTGAAAGAGTAATTCAAGTGGGAAATTAGAGAGAGGGAGGGAGGGAGGGAGGGAGAGGGAGGCAGAGGGTGGAAGAGAGAGAGAGAGAGAGAGAGAGAGAGAGAGAGAGAGAGAGAGAGAGAGAGAGAGAGAGAGAGAGAGAGAGAGAGAGAGAGAGAGAGAGAGAGAGAGAGAGAGAGAGAGAGAGAGAGAGAGAGAGAGAGAGAGAGAGAGAGAGAGAGAGAGAGAGGGGGGAGGGGGTGAAATATGGAGGAGGGTGATAGGGATGGGTGAGAGGGATGGGCGAGAGTGAGCGGCGAAGGAATGAGGGGCGAGGAAATTAGGGGTGTGAGAGAATGAGAGAGAGAGGGGGGTGGGAGAAGGGGAGAGAGGGGGTGGGAGAAGGGAGAGAGGGGAAAGAGGTCTGGGAGAGAGAAGGGGGGAAAGAAAGAGAGAAGGGGGAAAGAAAGAGAGAAGGGGGAAAGAAAGAGAGAAGGGGGGAAAGAAAGAGAAGGGGGAAAGAAAGAGAGAAGGGGGGAAGAAAGAGAAGGGGGAAAGAAAGAGAGAAGGGGGGAAGAAAGAGAGAGAAGGGGGAAAGAAAGAGAGAAGGGGGGAAAGAGAGAAGGGGGGAAGAGAGAAGGGGGAAGAGAGAAGGGGGGAAGAGAGAAGGGGGGAAGAGAGAAGGGGGGAAGAGAGAAGGGGGAAGAGAGAAGGGGGGGAAGAGAGAAGGGGAAGAGAAGGGGGAAGAGAGAAGGGGGAAGAGAGAAGGGGGGAAGAGAGAAGGGGGAAGAGAGAAGGGGGGAAGAGAGAAGGGGGAAGAGAGAAGGGGGAAGAGAGAGAAGGGGGAAGAGAGAAGGGGGAAGAGAGAAGGGGGAAGAGAGAAGGGGGAAGAGAGAAGGGGGAAGAGAGAAGGGGGGAAGAGAGAAGGGGGGAAGAGAGAAGGGGGAAGAGAGAAGGGGGGAAGAGAGAAGGGGGGAAGAGAGAAGGGGGGAAGAGAGAAGGGGGAAGAGAGAAGGGGGAAGAGAGAAGGGGGAAGAGAGAAGGGGAAGAGAGAAGGGGGAAGAGAGAAGGGGGAAGAGAGAAGGGGGAAGAGAGAAGGGGGGAAGAGAGAAGGGGGAAGAGAGAAGGGGGGAAGAGAGAAGGGGGAAGAGAGAAGGGGGGAAGAGAGAGAAGGGGGGAAGAGAGAAGGGGGAAGAGAAGGGGGGGAGAAGAGAAGGGGGTGAAGAGAGAAGGGGGAAGAGAGAAGGGGGGAAGAGAGAAGGGGGGAAGAGAGAAGGGGGGAAGAGAGAAGGGGGGAAGAGAGAAGGGGGGAAGAGAGAAGGGGGAGAAGAGAGAAGGGGGAGAAGAGAGAAGGGGGAGAAGAGAGAAGGGGGGAAGAGAGAAGGGGGAAGAGAGAAGGGGGGAAGAGAGAAGGGGGGAAGAGAGAAGGGGGGAAGAGAGAAGGGGGGGAAGATAGAAGGGGGGGAAGAGAGAGGGGGGAAGAGAGAAGGGGGAAGAGAGAAGGGGGAAGAGAGAAGGGGGGAAGAGAGAAGGGGGAAGAGAGAAGGGGGGAAGAGAGAAGGGGGAAGAGAGAAGGGGGAAGATAGAAGGGGGGAAGATAGAAGGGGGAGAGAGAAGAGGGGGAGAGAGAAGAGGGTGAGAGAGAAGAGGGGGAGAGAGAAGAGGGGGAGAGAGAAGAGGGGGAGAGAGAAGAGGGGGAGAGAGAGGAAGGGGAGAGGGAGATGGGGGATTCCAGCATACATGACGTCCAGTTTGACATCCATGTGAGAGACCGCACACACTGATGAATCACCTTGCCTGTAAAATACCAGGATGATAGTTTTTAGCCAAGTCAGGATTTGAACTCAGCCAAGACAGCTTGGAGCGAGCATGCATACCTCTCAGCTATCCTGCCATGATGTGACGATTCATTGCTTTGAAACAACTGAAAAGATGTTTTACCCATTGTAATCATCTAATTTATTTTGCCTTCTGAACTCGAGATGTGCCCACAGAGAACTGGGCCGCAGTATTGCAATGGAAGCTCGTAGAGATTGAAGCTTGAAGAGTGCTCCAACAAAACGGTTGAAGAAACTTTAAAAAACGAAACGTTTAATTTTTTTTATATTTATCTACTTATGTCGAAGTGACGAGTTGCATAACGAAAGAAGATCGTGCAAAAAGGGAAAACGTCAAAATAAAATTGCGCATTCTCAGCAAGTGGGCCACTGCCCGAAGGACTGCATGACAATGCGGGGACAAACACCAGGCGAGTCAGGCCTGAACTTTGTTCAAGTAGATCGATATATTCAGTGACAGTGCGAATACTTTTGTTGTGTACGGCCATGGCTTGGAAACGAACAACCAAGCAGCTTGTTTTGTGCTCACTAAGTGGCTTAAGCACTCAAGAAACAGTTGATAAGGCTGGCTTGGCAAGTGATTAAGCAATCAATCGTACAAACATGTCCCGGAGATGCCCAGAATGTCAAGCAATGTCTGAATTGGAGAAATGAATGTTTTTGTTTTTAGCAGTCAGAACTACTGCTGAAGTCAATAAAGAAGTTTGAATTTTGAAATTGGCTCAGATAAAGAGATTCTCGAAGTTACGTACGGCATGTGCAGAAATGAAATAAAGCCATGAACGCTGGCATCTCCGGGCATTTATAAAAATTGCAATGTATCCAGCTATTCGTAGGTATGATGATCAGGAATTTGATGATGTGAGGAAAGTGAAAAAAAAACAAAAAAAAAAACCTATCATAAACAAACCATTGCGGCCTGTTCCAAGTCAAGGAATTGTTGAGCAGGTCAAAAAAAACCCCAAAAACATGGCGAGTTAAGACCCCAGCGAGGGACAGTGAGGTTACCAAGGATGAGCCTTGATTATGGATAATTAAATAAGGCCGTTAATCATCTTCAAAAGGGGTATTTAAATTAATCCAAACACCCAATTTTCACTTGTGCACTACCTTAGAGTTCCCTTCATATGCACGTAGTTTGGGCCCGCGAGGTTTCATGGTTACGGAGGAGACTGATTAACTGACTGACTGACACACTAACATTTATTAGTGTAGAAAATAATAATAACAAATAACCCACTGAAGTCGAGGAACCATGTCTGTCAAGTTTATCATTTACCCAATGAGATTTTACTCTACTTCAGCCAGGAGGCAAAACTAACTTCCGATGTGAATTTAAATTAATTCTTACAAACTCAAAAACCTTCAGCGTAAATGCTAAAATGGGGTGCAGGTGGAGAATTATCAAAAACTACTTTAGGCCCAAAATCTGATCAGTGCAGTCAAATAGAAAATGAACAGCTTTATTGTACATTTGCAGAACTTTGTCAAAACAATTTTCCTTGGTACACAAGTGGGTCATCTGTACACAATAAAACATCTATCATTTGCTACAAATAACTGGAGTAAAGGCCATAAATTCAAAAATGCAAAATGACATTTACAAACTATAAACATAAGGATGGACTTGTGCAGTTTCTTCAATGGTTACCAACTCCCCCAAACACAAGCCCAACCTTCCAACCACGTAATACCCAGTAAAGATTTAACAAGGCTCATTGGTGGTGGAACATTTTTTTTTGAGGAGGTAGCAGCAGCGAGTGGTAAACTTGATTAACCAGGCGCCACAAATAATACCTCCCAGGTGTCTCGGCCTCAACTGCCTTCTTCACGTCCATGTCACTACAACACAGGGGACATGTCTGAATATTAGTGTTCTCTCCAAGTATAAAAGATAGTTCAAACTAAAAGGGAAATGAGGCCCCGCACACGAGTCAAAAAAGGGGAAACAGAGCTATTGAAAAGGCACCAAATCTTCCGGTTCGGGGATCAACGCACGTGGACGATTGATCGGTGCTCTCTCCTACCAGTTCTTCTAAGCTAAATTCCCCCGAGCATTGACATTGCATGTTGCTCTTTTGTTTATATTTCCACTTTGCTCCATGTTTTTCGTCAACTTTTCTGTCCCAAACCGTGTCCTGCTGCGTTAAATTGTTTGGCTTGTCTCTCAAGTTCAGTCGGGTCTACCTATGATAGTCTGAATATTAGTGTTCTCTCCTGTGTGTTTCGAGTCGAGTCGAGTGTGTTTCCCTTTCATTTTCTGCCTGATTTTTGCTTCTTTGTTCCAGTGTTGTTACTTCTGAACCCTCAGCTCAATCCTTTTACCCTACAAAATGTGAAAGAGTCAAGGGGTGTGAATACTTTCTGAAGACACTGTTGGTCTCCAACTTTCATGACCCCTTTGGATGCCAAAACTGAAGAAGGAACTTACCTTATATTACCGATCATGGGTCTGAATTCAAAGTGCATCGGCTCATGTGGGTAAGCTGGAGTCACGTTGAAGATAATGGCAAACTTCGCATATGCCGGAAGACTGGAGAACACAAAGCTGACCCTGTGTTGAATGCGTTGGCATTCAAGGATGGGAAAGGCAAACAGAACCACCCAGAGTGAGATCAAAATTATTCCCACCATATTAAGTCACCAGCTGCAGACCTTGGCAAGAAGTGGTTGACTTTTGCTCTACAAGGTTTGGAAGCTCGAGCCACAGAGCTTGTGAACCCACCGAAGCTCCTCCACTTTGATGCTGAATATCTCCATGTCGAATGAGTTGCACTCCAATGCCTCCAGCTCTTCAAACAGGCTCCGAGCCACGTTCACCCGAGTGGAAACGGTCAGCAGGAGCTGCAGGAAGTACAGATGTTTGCGTACATGAGCACAAAACAACCAGCGATCCAAGAAGAAAAGGCAAAATAACATTAAGGTACGAAACAAGCACTTTTTGGAACAATAAATCACTTCCAGTTCAGCGATTTTTTTTCATATGATGGTCAAATCTGGCGATTCCACCTCTTTAAAGCCAAGTTTTCCAAACTGGATTCGTGGTGTTTTTCTGCTACATCTCCATCCCTGTGTTGCTGTTTGTGTTCTTCCCAAATATTTTACTTATATTTTTATCTGGGGGGGGGGGGGGGGAGTGTCAGTACTTCAGATTCTGGACAAGGGTTTAAGTTACCACACGTTAGCCTTGACATCTGTTTTGAGGTTACCAAATGCTGCCGTGAAGTGTATATAGGGACGTGAGGTCAGGTATTGCTGCCGCTGGCCCACAGGCAAAATGTAACCACGACACCAATAACTCCATAGCTTTTCAATGTCCAACACGTGCCGAAGCCAGCTCCGGGAATAGCTCACCCAGCCGAACAGCATCCGGTTTCCCTTGCTAATTGAATATAAACGCTTCTTCCTTCTGCCTTTAAAAGCATTATAAAATGCTTCACTTTTCTTATTTCTCTGTCAGGAGTACCCCACATACTGTTCTTCACCACAATATATTCCTCCTTCACAAATATTATTTTCCAAAACCGTTAGCTAAGCCCTTTGTCTACCAACCCTCCTCCCGCACCTACAGCAACATCTTTCTCCATGCCTTCAATCCCATGATCTTTTGTCGAACTTAGGAATTTGGAATCAACATCTCTCCACCTCATATCCTATATTCTCACTCACCCCTTCACCTCACCTGCTCAAAGCTTCATGTCCCCCCTTTCTGCATTCCTCCTCCCCAACCCTTTTCAATGCTTCCCCATCACACCCACTCAATACTTCTCCCTCACCCCACCCACAAACCTTCTGCTTCAACCTGCTCCTCAAAGCCTCCTCCCTCACATCCTGCATCCTCTCCAACGCCTACTCCCGTCTATCACTGTGTGGACCTGAAAACATGCGAGGTCTCCATTCCAACCTGATCGATCTCGCAATCCAGGACACTACCGATAAACTGGACACCATTTGTTTAACAGAATCCTTCCTTGCACAGGACGTCCCAGCCTCCTTAGTGTCTCTCCACAGTTATTTTCTCTTCAAATTTGATCGGCCTGAACTGCGCCCCAGTGGCAGAGTTGCACTTCACATCAATAACTCAATTTCCCACTGTCCGTGTACTAATCTTACACCTCCAAACCCACAGGAGTACCTCTTATCTGCAACTTCCCCTCTTCTCCCACCTTTTTCTGTGTGTTGTACAATCTTCCAAACAGTGACAAATACATCTACATATCTCACAGACAACAGGAACCAATTTTCAACTTCAGCAAAGGACTACTCTGACTCCACAGGACTGACTAAATTTGTGAACCTTCTACCAGGATTTCTCCCAATTGTATATCCTCCCTTCTGGGCTTGGTGATGATAAACTTCCCTGAAAATGTCTCCTGGTCTTCCTCTGCTCAAAATCGTTCACCTCATCCTATGCTTGTGAGAGTCAATATCTATATAGCTATTCTCAGAGAGCTGCATCAATGCCAGAAAGTCTAGCAGTTCACTCACGCAGATTGGCAGGGACTGCCAGCAGCCATTTCACTTCAGGACTGGTCTCCTATATCTGCTGACACTGATATTAACTCAACCTGGGAATTATTTCACAAAAACATACTCTCTCTTTTGCACAGATTAATGCCATCTCATCTTCAATAATTATCGGACCATTCTTCTCACCAATGGTATACTGAATCATGTGGTGTGATGAGGCAATTGCTCTGAAACAACTTGCCTTCTCTTCCTGTAAGCAAACCTGACCGAAGGCAATCTCAATTTCCAAAACACTCGCAAAATGTGTCTCCACTCTCAGGAGAGCCGGCAAACATCTGTCCAACCTCAAAATTGAGTTTTCAAACTTGTCTCCTTCTTCTAAAATCTGATAGCACCTCGTTAAGGCTGTCTCTGGAGTATGCTCCCCTTTCCTCCCTTCCTTCTCTTCAAATGGAATCACAACCGATTCAATGTGTGAGGGCGGAATGCCATAATTCTGTTTGCACTTCCAAATCTTTGCACTTCCAAATCTTTGCACTTCCAAACGCTCCCTATCTGTATCCAGCAACACCAAACTGCATCTGGACTCTGTCTTTTGTACCTGAGAAGGTAGAGAAGTTTCTGGAAACACTCGACACCGATTCTGCAACTGGACCAGACGACATCAGCTCACATGTCCAAAAAACCTGCTCTGCTGCTCTTGCACATCTTCTTTCAGCTATTTTCACCCTTTAATTTGCCCGAGGTCATCTTGCATTTGCATTGAATTCAGCCAACATCACTGCATTGGATAAACGAGAATGACACTCGGAAGAGTGCATACCTCCACCAGGCAGAACAGTTTACGTTTTGCGTCGCACCGATAGGACGGATCTGCATCCGGACCTGTACAAAAATCTAATCAATTCGTCATTGGCAGACATCAAATCTGTCCACTAAGTTTCGTCCGAATCCGTCCATAACTTTTTGAATTACTGTGCTATATATATTATTTTTGACCCCATCACTCGCTGGTGAAGATCACTAAAAAATTATAGCATCCAGATCTTCACCAAAATCTGATCAATTTGTCCTTGTCACACACCAAACCTGTCCACCAAATTTAATCCGAATCCGAGATAGCCTGCTTACAAAGAGAGAAATGGACAGGGGTGAAAACATAACCTCTGTCCACCTTCGGTGGCAGAGGTAAAAAGGTGCAAAATCCGATCCCCTTAACTGCAGACATATTGGCTTACTTCCAATCATCAGTAAAGTCATGGAATCCATCATCGCAGTCGATATTGTTATGTTTGTGGGGTAGATGGAGGAACTTCATAGTAAAGGAAGGATTGTATAGAGTAGCATGGTCCATGGACGAGCAAGAGACATCTCGATGCAATTTAAGTAGGGAAAACTGTCAGCTTAAGTTGGTACGTGTCACCGCATAAAGGAGGTGCTGTGTTAATTAGATAGGGATTAAGGCCAATTTCTTCCAGTACGTGATTGCCCCCTGTGACCTTTTCCTGTGTTTTTGCATTTACAAGACCGGCAATATAAAGGAATCACGTCCTTAAAACAGCAACCGAACCAAACGTTCCAAGCAGGCAAAAAACCCGCCTCCATGAATAACAACTCGCAAACCACGCCCCTGGAGTGGATGATGGATGGGCATGAGGTTCGAAGGTTTGGGGGAGAGGAGAGTGGTGTGAGGTACGCGATTGAAGACAGACAAAAAGGATTGAGTTTGCTGGCTTCCCCTCGACATGGTGAAGAAGGCCGCACGATTCTTGCATTAGCGCTGAGGTGAATTTGTTTGCTTGCTGGAGCAAAACGCGAGCCACTGACTGTTCAGGTGAGTCGTGAAGCGTGTACGTTTCTGAGGAGGGAAGAAGAGCGTGCCCCATGGTCTTATCACGGGGCCTCAGAAATCGTTTTTTCATATGGTCGAGAAGGAAGGTGGGCGATCGTTGTGATCGGACCTGGTGCGAGAGAGGAATGGTTGGCATATTCGCTCGTGAGAATAAGCTGCACAGCGGTTTCTGAGCCCTGGAGTTGAATACCGCCAAATGAATACCTCACGTATGTTTAACGACCAGAGAGCTGCTGGGCGCCATTTTCGTGTGTGGTTTCCTATGCAGTGGCTGAGCGGTTTTGACGACGCCAGGTCCAAAAATAATCTCTGGATGAAATTAAGTACCAGAATAAAGGATGGATTTTTCTTTTGTTTTATCTTTTTCCCTTGTCGGTTTTTGTAACTGTGTGTAGAGGCACCTTGACTTTAGGCTGTAAATTACCTCACGTTTCATTACCTCAAGCTTCCATTTATTTTCATTATTACACTTTGACTTATTCCTCTGATAAATACTTGATTTATGTTCATAAAACCCCTATTGATTAATATTGCTTGTGTCTGTCGATTCGTTGTGGGTTACGAGAATAAACCCAAGTGCCTCCCTTCCCGCGCGTGCCATTAATCTCCAAGGATCACGTGTTCACCCTCAAGGGAGAACTGTTCAGCTATCTGTCTTGGTCAGTCTTAACCGGCGTGGACACCACAACATGAAACAATTCCTTTTCTCCAACAGCCTCATATCAGATCACCAATTTGGATTCAGACCATGTCACTCTTCATTGGAAATGGTGCTTCTACTCATCCTGCAATGGATGGTGGCCCTTCATTTTCGACATGGTATCAGGACCGTCGCTGTCGACATCTCTCCTGCTTTCAATACAGTCCGACATCCTGTCATACTCTCCAAACTCTCTGCCCATGGTATCCAAGGCCAACTCCACACATGGCTTACTGACATCCTCTACTCTCGCAGCCAACGTGTGGCTCTCAACTGAACCCTTTCTTCTCCTCTTCCTGTTAAGGCTGGAGTCTCTCAAGGCAGATTTTCTGGACCCAGTCCTATTCCTTAGCTTCTTCAACAATCTCTCTGACTCTGAAAATTTCCCTTTATTTGCTGACGACTCCATCACTCATCCTTCAGATAGGCAAGCAGCAGCATCTTCTTGCTCTTCTGATCCTGAAAAAAATCACAAGCTGGTCATACAGTTGGATATACGTCTTTCAATCAAACGAAAAATCTCAACACACTCACTCACCTATTTTCTTAATAATCCTCTTGAGAAAGTTCACACAGGGTCTCACAATCAGCCATGATCTTTCTTTGGCAAATCACATTTGAAAGTAGGCCTTCAAAGCAATCTTGCATCATACAAAGTCCTTTGGCACACTTGAACTCCTATCAACCGACTAGATCTTCATCGACAGCTTGATAGAGGACTGCTCTCCTCATGTCGTGAAAACAGAGCCCTTCAAGATTATTCGAACCTTCCCCGTTGAGGCTGAGTCTATGGGCTCACCACTTTCCCAATGCAAACACTTCGGTGGTCTCACTGTCTTCCACCATCTCCTTTCTGGTCTTGCCCTTCTTACCTCACGCTATTTCCATGCAATGTCTCCCCACCCCCAGCCACCAGGTTTCTGCAGAGTGCACAGGGTCCATAATCAACCCTTTTCTGGTGAAATACCAAAATCCAGAATTACTGCTCACCTCCACTCATTCATTCCTCTTTTTTTCCTGCCTGTGGAACCAACTTCCACATTCTCTTCAATCTCATTCTTCCCTCTAGATTTTAATGGCAGCTGTCCACCACCATCTCAAATCATCCATCTTGTCCACCTCAGGTGTCCTCTCCAACCCCTCATCCTCTCCTACCACCCCCCCCACCCAAACCCATTTTTGTCCAAGTCTGTATATTTGGTCCTTCAACCCTGCTGTTGGTGTTTTCCCTCCTCTCTCTCTCTGCTGTTCCTTTTATTCTGTTGTGTCCTGATCCGTTCAGTGTACTAGCTCTTCCACAAGCTCTTTCTGGACTCTGTATACAAATAAATAAACAACTGAAGGAATCGCTGGATCGACACGATTTTACACGTTAGTGTGAACGGCAACTTCAGTGTATTGAGGAGTTGTATTCCCCTGATAATTTAAAAAGAGAATATTAAAGAAAGGCACGTATGCAAAATGGTCGGCCCAGGAATTTTTTTAACCTCAGAATAAAATGGTGACATCTTCATAATTTCTCATCCCATTCATGTTATACCCACAAGTCATCAGGAGCAATGCGGGTGTGTAATATATGTACATGTACATGTATATGTATATGTACATATACATATACCCACTGCTCACAGTAACATACACACTCACACAATGCATGTGCATAGTATACAGTATATATCAAGGGTTACCTGCGACAGCTGGTTTGTATCTCCACACTGTGACTGCCATTCCGACATGTGTGCACTTGAGAATAACAGTCTGTGCACCAAACGAGCAAAGTCGGATGCATGCGTTTCTGCCAAATGAAGCATCAGCAATTATGGATGTCCCAAAACAAAAGCAAACAAACTAGAAACACTTTATAACTGTAAGCAGCCACCCTACTTTGATTGAATGTACATGTGTCCCATGACGTCATCTTTATAAAACTGAATTGAAAATGGGAAGCCGATCAGATATTTAAAACCGCATTTATCTGCGAGGTTTTTTTGTTTTTTTTAATCCAACATGGCTACCAGACCATGTGACTGATGATGTTGAAATTTTCAAATAATATTCCCCATGCCTCGATCATATAAAAAAAATGTATATTTCTCTGAAACTGCTGAATATATCAATGTCATACTTTAGATATATGACTTACTACCCTTGGTGCATATAGTATGATAAGGATGACGTCATCGGTCACGTGGTTTGGCTGCCATATTATATTGAAAGGAGCACTTCAACAATGGTTTTTCTCTGAAACTGCTCAACGAAAATAAATGAAACTTGAGGAATGTCATTGATTACCCAAGTGGAACATCATTTGATACTGAAGACGTCAGTCACGTGGTCTCTTGTAAAGAAACAAGCTCAAATGAGCTCAGATCCTCATCCTCTTAATGATGACGTCATAAAAACGAATATGACGTCATTGTGATGTATCAGGTTTGCGATAAATAATCTGTGCTAATACCCGGCTTGATTCCCGCAAACAGAATTCAAAAAGCTTGCCCAGTTTGAGATAATTTTAGGCAATTTCCATTAGTGGAGATATTTGGACGTCATAACTTTTTTTCTAGGAGGAATCTTCAAAATCGGAGATGGTTACTGTCTGTGCAGGGTATTTTTACATAAATATGTCAAGTTTCAGGAAGTATCGATGAAAACTGTAGGCTGTGAAACAAAAAAGTCCACAAGAAGAAGATGAAGAACAACAACGTAAATATGACTTAGAGATCCTCCACGAGGATCTCTAAAAATGTTAAAGTTTTACCTTCAATCCAACATGGCTGCAAACCACATGACCTGTTATCAAACTTTAATCCACATGGGGGTTCAATAACATTGTTGCGGCTCTGCGAAGCCAGAACTTCCACAAGGCAATGGCACGAAACCTACAGTGGTCCAGAGACAGTTATTGTTTCACGAGCGCCAGCCAGAGTGACCACAATATTCGTTATGTCTGTCTATCTGTCTGTCTGTCTGTCCGTCCAGAGCATAACTCTGTGGACTTTGATCCGATCTTGATGAAACTTGGTTAGGTGTTCGATATCAATGTCCAGTTGTGTTTTCCTGGATGAGGGTGTGCTACACCCATTGTGGGCGGAGCCACACCCAAAAAATAGCCATTTTTAGAGGGTAGTCGGATTAAAAATCTATCTTCTCCAAGGGAATTTACTGACTGGAATGGGTTCTTTGGTATTTGAATAGCAAAATGAATTACCTCAAACTTGTCGTTGTCCAATTTTTCATTTTTGTCCCAAGGTCAAGGTCACAAGGTCAAAAACTTAGAAAATTGTGAATTTTGACATTAAAAAAATTAATACGACCACCCAAACTTTGAGAGTTAGGATGACAATATTTTTTTATGCATAATCTTGACGTCATTCCCCACCTAAAGTCTTGAAACCATTTTGCTCTATCTCGAACACCTTGCCCATGGCGCCCCCTTCAAATTTGTTTTTACGCTGATTTCATCAAAGTATGGATAATCCGAGGAGTGCGAAATGCCATATAGCCTATTTGACGTTATATTGTTCCTGGAATGTTCCAAAGGAAGTTTTGCACCAAAGGTCATAATCCTTGACCTTTAAAGGCCACAAAAGTCAAATTTTCAAAGTTGTGGGAATCGAACCGGGTTTTCGACCTTCTTCGACGTACTAACTCCAATAAGCTATAGCATGTATCCTGTTTCCTTATTTTAATGTCCACAACATTGTTTTGTGACCTTTGAAGGTTATGCAAAGGTCAAATTTTGAAAGTTGTTGAACGAAACCGGGTTTTCGACATTTTGCAGCTAATAACCTGTCACTCGTACCACATCATGTTGATCATTCATATAACTTGGTCAACAATTATCACATCGTCTCATCCTTGACTTCTGAAACAATGAACATCGTCAAATACCACTCGTGAACCATTGTCGTCTTCAGACTGTTTCATTAGCATTCATTCAGTTCGCCCTTCCATTATGTCTCATGGGTATGTGGGACAACACGTGTTGTGTGGAGTTTTTAGTTCGGTCTTCACTCACCTTTGCTATGCCTTCATCTATTTTTTTTTTATTTTTAATTTAACTACACACACAACCTCTACACACTTAGATGCACGCCAGACCAGACACAGGAACTTATACCGCAGCAGCCTCATCAGCATACACGCGCAATTTCCCCATTCAAACTACGTGCCATTTACCAATGGACGCCTCACCTCAGACCCTCACCATGCTTACCATGACGCTACTACCCTCACCATAATCACCACATCGCCTCCTAAAAATCCCCACAAAAACCTATGGTTAACCTCCTCACCACAAGCACTTCAGCCTCCTCACAACCGCTTCAACATCTTCACCACGAACACCATCGAGCTTTCTCCACCCTCACTCTAACCGATGCAACGACAGTTAGTTCCCTGGACGCTCACCAAAGTCCTTTGAGATGCCGGGGAATGAAGGACATTGCGGGTCAGAACACATTGGTGTGTAACTCGAAGCGTAAATATGCACTGGGACTCATTCAATGACGTCTGGGTAGCCCTGGCGCTCTGCTAAATAACGCTTGAATGGAGCACAGCACACGTTCATGGCCGGAGAGCGCTCCCAAAAACCTGCACCCCATATAAATCTCAGAGCTCTATTGCACAGTTGAGCCCGGGAATGAACGAAGTCATTTTCGTCTCCGGAGTCTGGCGGGGCAAGGTTAGTTCTCAGGGTGGCATCTGCATGCCAATGAGAACACTCGGAAATGCCTAGAAGACCTTTTAATCCGATCTTGAGCTCCTCCTTCACCTGGGCTCTATAAAGATAGCAGCAGAGAGCAGATCTGACTGACTCACCAAGCCCAAGCCGAGCGCCACTCACCAAGCCCGAGCTGACAGCGCCAGTCACCGAATGAGAGCGACACTGACCAAGCCGAGAGAGCAGTGCGAGTCACCAAGACAGAGCCAAGCGAGCAGTTACCGAGTCGTTGCTGGGGAGTTGTTGGGTCATCGGCGCTCGGCCCATAGCCAATACTCATTACCGTTCCGCAGCCAATACCGATTACCATTGTAATTTACAGATTCTGTCACACGCCACAATAAGCTATCATTTTACATGTCTGTCTCTCCCATCTCCAGTCTCATCTGCTGAAGACGCAAATCACTAAAAGAGAAATTACAGATCCACACTCCTAAACTCCTCCTCTTCTGCATCATATTTGCACCCCATTTGCACCTCACTCACACACCAGACACCCCTCGTTTTCTTCCCTCCCCCTCCCCCCTGCCAAACAACTGAAAAGCATTGTTCCGTCAGCCACACCAGGTATTGAAGGAGGTCAAAATCCCCTCAACTGCCTCTCCTCTTTCTTGCTCTCTAATTTCCTTGGGTGTGTGTTTTATGGTGCCTATAATGTTCCCATAAGATAAGAATGTGTAAGTTTGTTATATTGGTTTAGCTCTGCCCTATGTCTTCTTTTTGCACATAATTGCATTTCTTTTGCCACACCCCACAAGTCCTTCCTTCCCCTGATGAACATTTTATTGAATAAAACCTTGTATTTTTATTGCTCCACATACTTTTGCAACCACATATGAATAAATTTCTTTTGTTATAAATGTACCCAGCCGTTTCTTCTTTTCTTTCATTAGTCCAGCATGGTCCACACATTAGTTTAGCCAGGAAGTTCTATGCCACCGAATTTGCTTGTTTGCCAGCACACACTCACTGTATTGCTCAGCAGTAATCTGGATGTGCGCTGAGGGCATGAGATCCCGATTGGTTCAGCTGTCCACAGGAAAGGTATCACACAAGGTAGTGTAATTGGCAGTGCCCGAGATCCCGAGAGGGGGGGCCTCACAATTCTTCTTCTTCGTTTGATATGATGTCACAATTGATGCTGGGGACCTGAGTATGTTTCCCAGGTGTTTTCCAAGTTATGGCCATTTATGATATGGTTGGTCCGATCTAATTGAAACAATGCCCCAATCCAGTCGTCGTTTACGCGAGCGAAGGAACGAAGCTGCACATACGGGCACGCACCTACGGGCCCGGACTAGTAATAATAATCTGAAGAAAAACAATAGGGTACCAGTCAGGATGGATTGGTGCCCTAATAAACACGGCTGCAGTGAAAAAATAGTTTTCCACCATTGCAGACAATTTAACGAAATTTAATTTGTTCTTATAGTGCTGAGATGGGTTAAAATTAACCTCTCACTCGCTAGATTTGATGTAAAGTAAAATAGATCTCAACATTAACGTTATTTGCAGAAATGCAGGCAGGGGTGTAAAGGCACCTCAATCCATCTGAAACGGAGCTTACCCCTGCAAGAGGTAAGGAGAAAATAAAAATAAAAATAAATAAAAAGACCCACATGAAAATCAATAATTTCCAACCTAACATCTGTCAACATCATTTAGTTACCCACTTCTTGGATGCTATGAAGCATTTTTCTCCGTTTAAAAACTTAAAAAAAAATTTTTAATGGACGCTATTCAGAACTGCAGTCCCTCATAAGTGTCAACTTCTGTATCGCACGTGAACTATTTACGACTTTCCATGACACATTTACAAATCTGTTTTGACAGTTCTGATAAGTCCCCTGCACCTACTATCTCTCATTTGATATTCCTCATTGTCTCCTCCCTTCCTTCCTTCATCTGAGGGAAGTTGACAGCGTGCAATTATTTTACAGCCATGTGCGCGTGTCGAGGTGGATACGTGCACCAAGCGCACACACTATCCTTCCTACTCTCCATTTAAATTTTGTTTTTCTGTTATCAGCATGACCAGCTACATCTTTACAAGTATTACCGGCTACATCTCCAGAGGCATTCAGACATCATTTTTAATCAATAAGTTGAGAGTTTGTCGAGTGCTTTGGTACTTCAACCTTTTATTATCGTTGCATGGTTATAAACTTTTTATTCATATTTGCATGTTCTTCTTTTTGCAAGTTCTTCTGAAACATAACCTCTCAAATATGTGGTGCTTTAATGTACACATGTGAGCAACAAAGGGCCTGGTGGAGGGGATCTGAACGAATCACTTTATTTCACATCGACAATAGTTCACCCTCCAGGAACGCCTCACTCAGCATTGGCGAAGGACATCTTGTATTTTGATGCTATGTCGGGATACGTTTTTTTAAAGTTTAGGTAAAAGGTTTTAAAAGCAAACTGATGTAGTATAACCGAACAATTTTAATTATACTATTGAAGTAATTATTTTAAAGAACAAAAAATATATGTTCAGTATTGCATAAGATATGGGATACAACCCACTGCATTTAAAAGATGACGGCACACAGTAATGAAGGTCGGTCTTGTGTCGATGCAAACCTTACATGGTATATGCTCGAATGATACATGGTATATGCTCAAATATAACAAGCTCGAATGAGCCAAGATCCTCGTCCTCTTAATGATATCATATAAACGAATATCACGTCATTGTGATGCATCAGGTTTGGATTAATTATCTGTGCTAATGCCCGGCTTGATTCCCGCAAACAAAATTCAAACAACTTTCCTAGTTTCGGAGATAATGGTATAGGCGATTTCCATTAGCGTCGATATGACGTCAACTTTTTTTCTAGGAAGAATTTCCAAAATCGGAGATGGTTACAGCCTGCGCGTGGGCTTTCTGCATATACATGGCAAGTTTCACGAAGATCTGATGAAAACTCTGGGTTGTGAAACAAAAAATGTCAAAAAATAGGAATGACGTCATAAAAATTGATATAACATAATAGTGATGTATCATATGTGTGGTAATTCATCTCTGCTAATGCCCTGTTCGATTCCCGCAAACAGAATTCAAAAAGCTTGCCTAGTTTGAGATAATTTTTTAGCCGATTTCCATTAGCGGAGATATTTTGACGTCATAACTTTTTTTCTAGGAGGAATTTTCAAAATCGGAGATGGTTACTGTCTGCGCAGGTTATTTTTACATCTATATGCCAAGTTTCAGGAAGTTTCGATGAAAACTGTCGGCTGTGAAACAAAAAAGTCCACAAGAACAACAACGTGAGTAAGACTTCGAGATCCTCCACGAGGATCTAAAAATAATAGTTTAAAATAAAAAACCCTCTTCATTTCTTAAGATACATTGTTTTAATGAAAAACGGTGGTTGGAGAATAAATAGTCTTCAACGGAGCATTATAAATTGTAGGTTTAAGTGGGTGTGGGCATTAGTTATGCTTTTGCTGATCATGGTAAGATGTACGAATTTAATTTATCACTCCTTTTGGCCACTCAAATGGTGAGTCATTTTGAAACTTGACACGATGGTACATTCCATCTGTTGATGACGTCAGGGCCGACATTTTTGCATGACTCCAGCACCTAAAAAAATTTTTTATGACACCACTGGGTGGAAAGTCAAATTGAGAGATGGGAAGGGTGAAAAGAGAAGACAAAGATGGTACGGAGGGAGGAGTTGGGAGAGAAGACAGAGGTGGGGTGGGTCTTTATTTATTGACTGATTTTGACGTTTGCACATAGTACATGCTTGGGAGCCTCATTGGTAGGCATTGGTGTCTACGCCATCGCTGATGACTCGCCAATAAGTGATGAAACTGGTCTGGTAGCCGAGGGGGTGTGTAGCATTGGGATTCTAATGTGTGTACGATGTGCGAGCATCTTTATACTTGTTGTTATACTTGTTGAGGAACTCTGGGAAGGGTTCAAAACAGCGGAGCACTTACCTTGAGCAAATCTTCTTGGGTTGCTTTACACAGCTTATTCAGCTGGAGGAGTGTGGGAGGGGTCAATCATATATATATATTATATATATATATATATATATATATATATATATATATATATATATATATATATATATATATATATATATATATATATATATATATATATATATATATATATATACATATATATATACATATATATATATATACATACATATATACATATACATATATAATCCTAGCCCACCTGGGTGTAGTCGATTAGCTATTCCCTCCATTTTCAGATGAGAGATGTGGATGGGTATATATATATATATACACATATATATAATCCTAGCCCACCTGGGTGTAGTCGATTAGCTATTCCCTCCATTTTCAGATGAGAGATGTGGATGGGTATATATATATATATATATATATATATATATATATATATATATATATATATATATATATATACACATATATAATCCTAGCCCACCTGGGTGTAGTCGATTAGCTATTCCCTCCATTTTCAGATGAGAGATGTGGATGGGTATATACATATATATATATATATATATATATATATATATATATATATATATATATATATATATACATATATACATATATACATATATACATATATACATATATACATATATACATATATACATATATACATATATACATATATACATATATATATATATATATATATATATATATATATATATATATATATATATATATATATATATATATATATACACACATACATACAGTGGGGAGAACAAGTATTTGATACACTGCCGATTTTGCAGGTTTTCCCACTTACAAAGCACGTTGAGGTCTGTAATTTTTTATCATAGGTACACTTCAACTGTGAAAGACGGAATCTAAAATAAAAATCTTGAAAATCACATTGCATGATTTTTAAATAATTAATTTGCATTTTATTGCATGAAATAAGTATTTGATACATCAGACAAACAGAATTTAATATTTGGTACAGAAACCTTTTATTTGTTTGCAATTACAGAGATCATACCTTTTTTGTAGTTCTTAACCAGGTTTGCACAGACTGCAGCAGGGATTTTGGCCCACTCCTGCATACAGATCTTCTCCAGATCCTTCAGGTTTCGGGGCTGTCGCTGGGTAACAGATTTTCAGCTCCCTCCGAAGATTTTCTATTGGGTTCAGCTCTGTAGTCTGGCGAGGTCACTCCAGGACCTTGAGATGCTTCTAACGGAGCGTCTCCTTAGTTGCTCTGGCTATGTGTTTCAGGTCGTTGTCATGCTGGAAGACCTAGCCATGCCCCATCGAAAATGCTCTTGTTGAGGGAAGGAGGTTGTTGGCCAAGATCTCGTGATACATGGCCCCAATCCATCCTCCCCTCAATATGGTGCAGTCGTCCTGTCCCCTTTTCCGAAAAGCATCCCCAAATAATGACGTTTCCACCTCCATGCTTCACGGTTGGGATGGTGTTCTTGGGGTTGTACTCATCCTTCTTCTTCCTCCAAACACGGCGAGTGGAGTTTAAACCAAAAAGCTCTATTTTGGTCTCATCAGACCACATGACCTTCTCACATTCCAACTCTGGATCATCCAGATGGTCATTGGCAAACTTCAGACAGGCCTGAACATGCGCTGGCTTGAGCAGAGGGACCTTGCGTGCGCTGCAGGATTTTAATCCATGACGGCGTAGTGTTACTGATGGTTAATTTTGATACTGTGGTCCCAGCTCTCTTCAGGTCATTGACCAGGTCCTGCCGTGTAGTTCTGGGCTGATGCCTCACCTTTCTCATGATCATTGAGGCTCCACGAGGTGAGACCTTGCCTGGAGCCCCAGACCGAGGGAGGTTGACTGTTATCTTGAACTTCTTTCATTTTCTAATAATTGCGCCAACAGTTGTTGCCTTCTCACAAAGCTGCTTTCCGATTGTCCTGTCGACCATCCCAGCCTTGTGCAAGTCTACAATTTTGTCCCTGATGTCCTTCGACAGCTCTCTGATCTTGCCCATTGTGGAGAGGTTGGAGTCTGATTGATTGAATGTGGACAGCTGTCTTTTATGCAGATAACGAGTTCAAACAGGTGCAGTTAATACAGGTAATGAGTGGAGAATGGGAGGGCTTCTTAAAGACAAAACTAACAGATCTGTGAGAGCCGGAATTCTTACTGGTTGGAAGGTGATCAAATACTTATTTCATGCAATAAAATGCAAATAAAATTATTTTAAAATCATACAATGTGATTTTCAGGATTTTTGTTTTAGATTCCGTCTTTCACAGTTGAAGTGCACCGATGATAAAAATTACAGACCTCTACGTGCTTTGTAAGTGGGAAAACCTGAAAAATCGGCAGTGTATCAAATACTTGTTCTCCCCACTGTATATATATATATATATATATATATATATATATATATATATATATATATATATATATATATATATATATATATATATATATGTAGTTACGGCAGTGGAAATTCGCAGAACACCATAAAGGTTCCTTAGTTCAGTTATATCGATAAGTCTGTGTTCAGTTAGATTTCCCCACCGTTGTTTAATGGGGATTATTCGTGTCACCGGGCTGTGACCATTTGAGATAGTGTTTTTCTTTCTCTATCGTTATTTTGAACCGACATATCTCGCCCACCATTACAACAAACCACGACGCCAACAACACAACCACCCCCAACTACGCCACAACGCCAACCACGCTACGATCGCCACAACACCATTTAACCATCTTCGCCACTACGCCAGCTTGCAAACGCCATCCTCCACAGACCACGCTACGACCCTTTCCACGTTGAAAAAGGGTCTGAGAACGCGGGCGTAAAAGAGGAGAAAAAGAAACCTCCAATGGTGAGTGTGGGTTTTTTACCGCCTTTTTTCTCCGAGGCTGGTGTGACGAGAAGGGCGAGGTGGCTCGCTCGCGATTGGTGGATACGAGGAGTGAGGCGGTCGGAGTTGAGAAACGCCCCTTTTCGAGAAGCTTCTCGAAGGGAGGCGGTGCCGAAAACGGGAAGGAGCGAAGGGCGGAGCCCCAGGCTATACAAGGCGGACAGCCGCGAGCCTTGGTCTCCTCCTCTTCGTTGGCGCTCTTCTCCTGGTCTGGTCTCCTCTCTTCGTTGGCGCTCTTCTCCTGGTCTGGTCTACTCTCTTCATTTTGCGCCCTTCTCTTGGTCTGGTCTTGTCTTGGTCTCTGGGTCTGTGGAGCGACCCGTACCCCAGAGGCATGGGTCGGTGGAGAGTCCGGGCGATGTACCGGAAAAGCGGACGGGAGGTGCACCTCTGCCGGCTGTGGGGCGCGAACCTGCGCGTCCGTGGGGGAGAGTGCCAGAGAGAGCTCGCCGAGCATCGAGGCACCTCGAGGGTGCAGGTAACCTGCTACGGTCTCGCGGGACCCGTTCGGTCTCCCAGGTCCCGTGCCATAAAGACCCAAGTGGTCCAGCCTGACCCCCTTGTCTGTGAGGGGGTCTTTTCTTGTGTTTCTTTTGGGTTTTTGAATGCATGCTGTGGCACCGTGTCCTAAGTAGACCCTGTATAAGTGACTGTACATGTACATTCCCATTGTAGTCGGTGGTATTGCTTCTATTTGCTTGTACATACGTGCTTAGTTGTAATAAATGTCCTTGTGTGAAATGTATCCCGTTCATTGCGTCCTCATTTCCCCATTGGAAATGCCATCTTGCATCGTGGAATAATTAGTTGGGTTTTAAACACCCGGTAAAGAGAATCGGATCCGTGGAGGTCGGCGATAATACCTGCTCGGTTATCGCTGTAGAACGGAATGGACCGCTTAAGCGGTTCGTGTCCCAAGCCGACCTGCGTCGAGGTACGGCCCCTCGGTAGGTTACCCGCGCGAGTACTTAGGTATTTCGATATTCGGCGAGTGACCCTATTTCATGCGGGGAGAATGCGGACTGGGCTGTGGTGAGGTGAAACCCCCACCCGTGACTGGTTTCTGGCGATAGTTCCAGGAGGGTCACGACTGAATTGTCCGACGCGGTTGCGATTAGAGGTACGTGGCCGATCGCGAATTCGTAACAATATATATATATATATATATATATATATATATATATATATATATATATATATATATATATATATATATATATATATATATATATATATACATACACACACATACATACATATACATTTACACATACTGTATATACATAATACCCCTAGCGGGAGTGCCGGTCATCTCTGCCAGAGGTCAAAAGTAACTCTGTGACAGACTGGAATAGGGGCAGTTCATAAATTAGGTACGCTCTACTTCCGGGTTTCAAAACCACCCACCCCCCTCTGTATGCAGGCTAGTGACCACCCACCCCCCCCCTCCTACATCACTAATCGCTTGCAAAGCCAACAGTTCCTTATGAACCGATGTTTGTAAGTCATGACAATGCAGTCCCTAGCGGTGTAATTTACCTTTTTATTTTAATATCACAGCACGTCATTTATGAAAATAAAAGTACAAATTGACATTCAAGACAATGTTAATGTCATAAATGAAAGTAAGTGTGCATATAAACTTGTGTTCCATTGTTTTAGTTAAATCTGACAAAAGCTTCAAATGTAATATTTGTCTCGGAGAAGTCAGTTCTCTCGGTTCTAAAGTCAATACTTTTATTTTTGTATGTACTTTATGAACAGCCCATACGGGGAATCAGAGCGAAGTTTGTCGGGCTATAAAATCGGAACGAGAGCAAATTTCAAAAAAATGGCTCGTGTTGTTCTCGATAATAGTCCATCGTGTCTGAATCACTAATAACATTTGATCTCTCTTGATAAATGTAGATATGATTTGAAATGGACGATTTTCGCAACTTTAACAGCCTCGTGACGTTGACCTCGACCTTGGACGACCTTGAAAGTTATATCGTTGTGCATGTCTCATCGACCTCTATCCATTCCACGATTGGTTATTTGTCTCCACTCGGTTTGATTGTGGACGGACGGACGTACCGTACGGACGGACGTTCCGTACGGACGGATGTACGGACAGACTTCGAGACTTATAATTAGGTCATCTCTCCCGAGATGATAGAGATGACCCAATAAATATATCATCATTCATCTGGCAGCAATGGTTGTCAGACTTGGTGGTACGTAATATTCCGTCACCAACCACACCTGCATTTAAAAGTGGTTTTCGGTTGTCGCTACTGACAGACTGTACGTCAATTTCCACAGTAAACAACACCAATTTAGGTGTGAATGGCCTCAGGCAATTGTCGCCACAGCCATGCCCTCAACAGGCTGATTGACAGGCATAGTCCTGACCAGCCCTCATTCCCCTTCATATTTCTATGTGGAGTAAAGCAGTCGTGAAATCCTTTCAAGTTATGACATTTTCAAGTAGTCATGGACCTTACCACTATAAAATTCAGTAGATATGTGTTTAAACCAAGTCCTTAGCTGAAACCAACTTTGAGTTAGGCTATCTGAAAAGGAAAGGAAGAATTACAAATGGCCTATTTTGAGTCGTCAGTTTTGTAGCTCAGCGATGCTGTCCAAAAGTTTAATGAGTGTTATTGGATGTGAAATCCTCCACAGATGACTGGTCAGCACTTTATAGGTTTACAAGTTTGTCTTGGAAGATTTTTTTGAGGATTTGTGTCACAATAAACCAATGGAGTGTCCAGGCCATACCTACGAAGGAAGTCGAGCGACTTCCTGATAAATAAAGAAAAACAAATGAACAGAGTTATTGGAATCAGATCTGTGCTTTATGATTGTGTGAGAAACATTGACAGAAAACAAGCCACACTTGCAATGTCAGGAAAAACTAGAATGGCACTCGGTAGAGCGCATATCTCTGCCAGGCTGAACAGTTTATGTTTTGAATCCCACAGATAGGCCAGATCTGGATCTGGACCTGAACCTGAACCAAAATCGAATTGGCTTGTTCTCGTCACCTGACCAACTCATCCACCTGGTTTTGTCATAACCCATCCACACCTTTTTGAAAAAACATGCTGCATATAGTTTTTGGCCCCATCTCTCAATGGTGAAGAATCGCTTGAATTTTTTTTTTTTTAATTCTCGTATCCGGTCTTCATCAAAATCGAATCAATTCGCCCTTGTCAAACACCCAACCTGTCAACCAAATATCATCCGAATCTGTCTTCAACTTTTTGAGATACCGTGATCACATATAGGAAGACAAACAGGAAGGCAGGCAGGCAGGTAAAAATACAATCTCAGACCACCTTTAGTGGTGGAGGTAAAAATAAAAACAATACAAAAACAAGTGAATAATTATGGCTGACTGATGAGATGATCAAACATGCTCGACTGCATCACAAACTTACAAAAGTTGGTAACGGGAATGAAATAACAAATTTGCAAAAAATGAATATTAAAAACAAGTGCATATATATTATATATACTGTACATATATATTAATTTTTTTAATGCCACTTACCATCGAGAAATGACACAAGGTTAACCTTGGTAACTTCCATGTGGGGCTGAGCAGGACAGAGTTCAGTGTCTGCATTCGCATTCCACAAGAGGATACCATTAAATTTAATACATTTGTGGAATGCAAACAACAAATGAATATTTTGAACATACAGTAAACTTGAATATTTTGAAGACAGTAAACACCTTCCTGCGACCAAAATATGTTTTTTTCAGAGTTGCAATCCAAGATCTCACTTGTGTGTGGTTTGATACATGCATTTCACTTGAAATTTACACAAGTGTTACACAGAAAAAGAAAGAAAAAAAATCACAGATACTCTTATTTATATATTTGCTTAGAAAACTAACGTGCGAGTGCAATTATTCAAAAGTCTGCTCGCATTTGTCGATTCGGCGTTCTTCTATGAACATTTTGCTCAGGATGCTGGCATCACAGGGTTGACTGTTACATCTCCCATTGTACTTGTAATTCATGCCCTGCACAAGCTCTTCCAAGAGCCTGACAAATGTTTATAATTTTTTTTTTTTAAACAACTACTGCTACTCCAACTATTATTATTCTTAACCCTTTGAACCATAGTGGCCGTTTTACCAGACGCTATTCAAACCTCCATATACCCGAGCGGTCGGGTTTTTCTCCAGGGAGCGCAGGGTGCGGGAGCCAAAAGTTCAAGGAGCTCAGGGTTGAAAAACAGACGTAATCATTTCAACAGCGAGCCTGACATTAGACTGAAGGTGGCAGGAATTTGTAACTTGCTTATGGTGGCAGTGATAACTCACCTACTCATCACAAAAGACACTGTGGGATCTTTACCATCCACTAACAAGCAGTGGTGGCGGACAGGACTTCCAACCTAACGTCCTTCCAACAGACGGCGCATATATTGATGCCAGACACACATTGGTACTTCGCCCTGCTAATGAAACATCAGGGTGACAGTTTATATCTGGCTCAAATCAACAGGTGGGTCAAGATTTGAACCCAAGCTCGATGGTTCAGAGGTGAGTGCACAGACCTCAATGCTAAAATAAAATAAAAATAAAAAAATGCAGATTACAAAAGACTGATAAATGAGAAAACTCACCAAGAGGTCTTCCAAACGAAATGGCAAGCACAAGGGAATCGAAGAAAAATGAGAAAATGGCTTCATTGCCATCCCAATTTACAAGGCGCCATTCAGACAAGCTGAAAACAAAAGAAAATCAAACATCACACATTGCAGACAGGTATGTTTGACACACAAAGATACAAATGATATTATGGGCCACCGACAAATGTATTTAACTTCACAGTTACACTTTTGGAAGTCAACAGATGTGTGTAATATCCAACACACACACACACACACACACACACACACACACACACACACACACACACACACACACACACACACACACACACACACACACACACACACACACACACACACACACACACACACACACACTCCATCTGTGAAGCCGTGTGACCACAGGTCTATTAATTATGCATTTTTGAATGTCAGTTGCACTTTGACTTCACACAGGCACGTCTATTAATTAAGTACGACTGGAATGTACCTTTCTCCCCTTTAAACTGCTGAGACCCCGACTGTTGAAGACCCCTTTTCCCTTTAAGACCCTTTCAACACTTTAAACACCTTTAGATCCCTTCACCCTTTTGACCCTGAGAACCTTAAGTCCCTTTAGACCCCTTAGACAGATTGGACCCTTGACCATTTAGAGCTTCTTATATTACAGCAGACCTTCGCCGTTCGTGGATTTATGTTCTTGAAAAACACAGTGTTTGGTAAAACCACGATGCGCAAAGTTAAGATCTTATGGGATAAATAGGGTTAGGGGAACAAACTCTAAAACTTATAGACTTTTTTGCTTAAACTACAGTCGTAAAAAATGATGATGATGATGATGACGATGACGACGATGACATCCCGAGCTTCGGGTTGTCAGACTTTGTGAAGGAGGTGACCTTTGTCTGTTTTGCCTTGTTCTGCATGTCCTTATATAGACCTTCGTATAAGGTGCCATGACAGCATCCATCTCACGATTGATTTTTAAGCACCTCACCACGAAGATTTCTTCTTCTTCTTTATCTTCTGGTTTTAATGGTGCTTTCAAAGCCGTGAGCTCGATACACCATGCACCTAAACACTTTGGCTGGATCAGACAAGTACGGGGGACTTTATTTTGTAAGACCGATTTCTTTTATAAATTTCAACAATGATTTGCAGAGTCGAGGGTGCTCTGGCTCGATCGGCACAGTGTATCCAGTACACCCAACCAGCTGATCCCCATCTCTCAAGCAGAGTGGAAGAGGCGCGATCTGGGTCCACCGTACCGAGGGCATTCACATTCCAAATCTTTGGGAACCTTACACCGCTTGCAGAAGCCCGTTGGGTGACACCCTATCGGCCGATCCTACTTAAATAGGAGTATAGAGCACAATATCCGAATCTGAGCCTGTCGACTGTAGAGGATTGCCTTGTCTCTTCGGGATAGTCAGGGAACCCATGAAGACTTGCGAAAACCATTCAAGATACGTGCCTCATTCTGCTTTATCCCAAGTGTTCTCTTTCGCAGTCATCTTTATCTTATTCTCCATCCTTGCTTCAAAAGAAAAACAAATATTTTCGCTCGAAAAAAAATAAAAACCCACAAACGCATTCTGCCTCTTTCCTTCCTTAGTTCATTCTTTCTTTCTTTCTCATAACCTCCCAATTTAACCAACATTCCTCATAATTGAATTAATTTGCTTCTAACTTAAAAAGCTTTTAATAACATTTTACCATGTTTCATTTGCCTTATTTTACTAAAAACCCACGTTGTTCTTGTTTATAACTATTTACTGTAACGAACACCACGCGATATTTAACTAAATCACGTGAGATCACATAATAAATTAAAGCATGCGATATCAAACGATACTAGTCTGTGCAGAACGATATCGAAAGAGCAACTGAGTCTGCGATGGAGGGTAGCGTGGGGCTGTGAGGTAAGACGGAGATGTGGGGTTGTGTATTCCTCCACACCAGATTGCGATAGAGCGAGGGACCCATGCCATGATCGGTATATGTTACCACAATAATTCAACCACGATAGAGCGAAACTGCGATGCGGAAACCTGTGCTTGGGCGGACCTGCTGTGCAAATAAATTACAAATAAATATATCATCAATACTACAAATAAATTTGTACGAAATAAATGGTGTAATGATTGGTATAAATCATGACAACACAGAGTCCTTTGGCCAAGTCTGCACTCACGTCTGCCTGGTCGGACTGCGAGAGCCACCAAGTGGGAAGCGAGCACGCTGCACACGGTACAAATTTAAATGCATCCGAGTAAGGTGGGGAGGAGCCATACCCATGTTCTGCTCTACACTCTATCTAATCTTCTCTTCTCTTCCTCTCTACATGTCTCCGGTTGCGATTCTGATTGGCACCATGTTTCGTGTGTCGATAATTCAGGAAGACTGCAGAAGGGGCTCATAAATGTCAAGAGAACACCGGCGTGACTCATGTCCTCGTGATCCATACCCTGCTCAACCACGGGTGGGAGGGAGTTGTTTACGTCCCATGATTCAGGACGGGAGGGCTCTTCTTCCTCTTCGCAGACGAGGGGGAGGGATGTCTCCATTGTTCGCTCCCTAACTATTAAATCAATCCGCAGCGCATCTAATCGATTTCTGAACATTTAAACAATGGAAGGTGAGCTATCTAGGGAACAAGCACTTATCGACATAGCTGACTAAAGGAACCTGTATGTTGAGTGCAATCAAATTCCAAATTCGTAACAATATATATACATGCCACACAAATTTCCCCATGTACAAGCCCGTACATGTGTCTCGTCCATATTGTTCGAACATTGTCTGGACTATTGTCCCCCCCCCCCCCCCATATTTCTGCAGTGTGCTCAAGGTCCGCCAGTAATCCTCTTCTGGTAAAACTACCAAAATTAAGAATCACTGCTTACCTTCACTCTTTCATTCTCCTTCCCCCCCCCCCACCACTCTGGAACAAACTCCCACACCCTCTTCATTCCCACTCTTCCCTCCAGGTCTTCAAAACAGCTGTTCACCACCACCTCTTATCATCCCCCATCTTTTCTACCCCCGCGAATCCACCCAAGACCCACATCCTTGAAGTGCATGTGTATGTTGTGAGTGTTCGCTCTCATGCGAGCCTCGACAGTGCATGTAAATTTATTCTCTTTAATCTCCATACGCGGGTTTCAGAAGGTGGAACAGAGTCCTCCCAGTCACAGGTTTCAAAGTATCCACCTCCGTTTTAGTAAGGGCAGTCACGAATCATGGACCAAGGTGTGAAGTTTTGTTCCGAGGACTCTTTTGAGGATCGTCACTGAGCCCCGGACAGCTTCAAACTGTAGTTTGTTTGTTGTAATATTCCCAGGGATGGTTTTTAAGATCTCTGTGAGGTTATTTTCTTGATTTCTGCATTGTTTTGGCAAAAATTGTGAGGTACTGTGTGTGTGTGTGTGTGTGTGTGTGTGTGTGTGTGTGTGTGTGTGTGTGTGTGTGTGTGTGTGTGTGTGTGTGTGTGTGTGTGTGTGTGTGTGTGTGTGTGTGTGTGTGTGTGTGTGTGTGTGTGTGTGTGTGTGTGTGTGTGTGTGTGTGTGTTTTCGGTCATAACATCATTCTCTTTGCTAACCACACCCTCCTCCCCTCATATACAGTATCTATCTTTGTCTCATCATCACTCCTCAACCTAATAAAATGAAGCACTCAACTCCCACACCTCTGTTTCTCTCACACACACCCCCTTCCTCACACCCATCCCTCCCACACTGAATAGCATCGTTTGGTGAGGTGTTGCTCTTCCCAACTTCCTCGCTCTTCCTAGCCCCCCACCCTTCCTCACCCCTCCTAGCTTCCCCTCCCTCCTCTCTCTCTCTCTCTCTCCCTCTCTCCCCCCACCCTTAATATTCCCATCAGCAAAGTGACGGGTTGAATTTGCTAATGCATAATAAGTAGACAGGTGCGCACTGAGGGTATGAACCTTAATTGGTCAGGTTAATCCAATGACCAAGTGAACTTTAATAAGATTGTGGATCCTACCAAGCTTGGCCGTTCAAAGACATTTGTAACTGCTTCGCAACCCATCAGGTCGCTGAGTTATCCACAACGCGGTGGCCTGCAGGTCTGTAGGTTGGGAAGAGCCCGAGAAGTTTCCCCTCATGGCAAATACTGAACCCCACGTACGTAGCACTATATTCAGCTGTGTATACCAAGCTTTTCGTTTCGTTTTAATCATGGCTGTGGAGGGTTGTGCAGTGAAGAGTGCGACCTTTTCTTCACCCAAGACAAACGAGCTTACACTCAAACTGTTTGCTAGGGAATGCTAACATGCACCTCTTCTGTCTCTTAAGGCCCTGTCACACCTTGACGATTTAGCCAACGTATGCCTGACGTATGCAAAATTGGGCTAAAACGCAGGCACACGTCGAATACGTTATAGGTAAGTTTGTATACGTTAAGACCACGCTTAAAAACACTGCCATACGTCGTAGTACGCTGGCTTTCATCATTGTACTTTGCGGTTGTCCTCAGATTTTAGCATGCTTAAAATTTTACGACTCACACATTCTTTTAAAAAAGAATTTAAAATTTTACGCCAGCGTATGACTCACACATTCCGCTACGCTGGCCATAAGTTGTAGGCATATTATGCGATCGTTGACACACGTTATTTGTAAGTTACTCATAAGTCGAAACACGTCGAGGTAATGATTTGCGTACCCGAAACTTATTTATAACCTACGAGTAACGTGTTGTAGGCACGTTACACGATCGTTGCACACACATCGAGGCACGTTATGCGATCGTTGATACACGTCGAGGCAAGTTACTTGTAAGTTACTCATAAGTCGAAACACGTCGAGGTAATGCTGAGCGTACCCAAAACTTATTTCTAACCTATGAGTAACGTGCTTTGAACCTATGTGTAACGTACCTACAACGCATATTGATGTATGTAGACGTATTTGATTGACGTCTTCTGGACGACCACAGAACTTACTGTACGTGTTTCTAATTTACAGCTACCGTATAATGGCGCATTGGCAGCATTTAAAAAAAAAAAAAAAAACTTCCGATATTTCGTCACGTGCCGTTACGTCACGTCTGATTGCCTCTTCAGTTTGCTCATGTCTTATTCTTCGTTCCTCCTCTGTGAATATTTTCTGTTTGAGGATATTGTCACCTCGACATCGAAACTTAAAAGCAAATGTCCGAATATATTTTTTTAATTCGTGATAGACTAAAAAAAAAAAAATATATAGTAAAAAACAAAAACAAAAACAACAACAACAACTTCAGATATTTCGTCACGTGCCTTCACGGAGCCAAGGAGAAAAAAAGAAAATGTGCCTTGACGGAGAAAATAAGTTTTGGGTATGCTAAACATTACCTTGACGTGTTTCGACTTATGAGTAACTTACAAGGAACTTGTGTCGACGTGTGTCAACAATCGCACATCGTGCCTACAACTTATTCCCAGCATCGCGGAACGTGTGAGCCATAGGGTGAGTACGTCGTAAAATTTTCAGCATGCTTGAAATTACACGACGTACTAAACGTACCATGAAATATGACAGCGTACTTCATCGTTTTTCAGCATGATCTTCACGTAAACTAAACTTACCCATCACGTATTCGACTTGTGCCAGCGTTTTAGACACATTTTTCAGAGGTCGCCATACGCTGGCTAAATAGTCAAGGTGTGACTGTGATGTTGAGACTTCCAATTCTCAGGCGGTTATGATTTAAATTGGCGTGCGGCAGGTTTTTAACAGGCTTCGCCACGAGTTAGTCGGCGATACGTGCAGCGCGCTATGCCTTAGTTAAACTATCATTGGGCATAGGTTGTGAACGCCAACAACAGGCTAAGCATTCATTGGTATAAGTTATCTACAAGACAACGAAACGTTCTGTGCCCGTTACTAATATGTTATGCATACGACCAACACGTTATGAATACGACCAAAACTTAAAAAAAAAACATCAAAATTTCAGCGTACGCCAACGTTTTACATACATTTTTATACGTTGCCATTGCTGGCTAAATCGTCAAGGTGTGACAGCGCCTTTATCAAGTAGATGTGGGTATCTCCAATGAAATGATGAGAGCAGAAATCAAGATTCCTAAAAATTGCACAAGTTTATGCAGATGAACAAAACAAATGATGAAACTATTTTCATTTAATTTACGATAACACAAGCAACAAAACAACGATCAGCATATTTGCCTTGCCATCAAAAAACCTCTGGTGCAATCTCCTCGGCCAAAAACAACAAGCTTCCGGGTATTCCATTTGAAAAATAATTAATATCCCTGTCTGGGGTGATCACATCACAAGTCAGTGTTGTAAATATTTGTAACCTTTGGTTTTGGCATGAGAACATGCCAAGTGGCTGGTTTACCTCCCATAGCACGAGCTGGCATTGGTTTGGCTCAAGTTTAGCAAAACCATCTGATGCACCATCAGTGTATTCATTACCTTTGGCTTCTCTGATTGGCTCATCTTCAGCAAATACCGATAGCTCACTCCACACATGCAGAGCTGTATATTTGGGTTGACAAGTCGAGGAGTGCCATTCATTCTACGTGTTTGGTGGGATGTTTTGATTGCATTGCTCATTTCAGAGCACCGTTTCATTACACCAACAAAATGCACTTTTGGTGACTGATCAAGAAGCAAACTTTCCAACAAGAGGCTTGCATTTTTGTTATGGAGTTTATATGGAATAACTCTGATATGACCTGATTCATAACAATTTGAATAACGCATCTTTATGTGATATGCAACATGTATGAGATGTAAAAGTGAGTCGCCTCACCCCCAATAATCAGTTTTACTGTGAAGAGACTTCACCAATTCCTGCTCCATCTCCTGCAATTCCTTAGTCAACTCTGTGTTCTTTTTCCGCTGCTCCTTGCATCGCCTAAAAAAGAAAAAGAAAAAAAAGAACATCCTGAACATTCTTTCACAATACACTGGCTGATAATAAGAAGACAAGAAAGTACGTCTCGGAACCCTTGCCAAACGCCAAAGTGTCCGATGAACTTACGCCTTAACATCGGCTTTCTCAGCTTTCAAAGAATGGATTTCTGAAACAGAAATGTTTAAAACAACCTGTTAAAATCGATCACTTTTTACATCTCAAGTCACAGAAGACAGGTGGGAATAAAAAATTCTGCCATGAGGCAAAGGCAACAAGAAAGAGCAGTCGAAAGTTTGTAGACCCAAACCAGGACTTGTGTTGTGTGATTTTATAAGACGTATTTTTGTGGCTTACATTCTAATTGTACATACTTTATAGAGGTACTCTGTTGAAAAAAAGATAACGTGTAAAAATTGAGGTCTACGTTGGCACGTTCTGTGAGGAAATGGACAAGACAAACAAATGGACCCAAATGCAATGCAGTACCCTCTCCTCTGGCAAAGATACCGAGAAAGCATCTCAAAATGCAAAGGCCATGCACGGCCGCTTTGTACTCACTAAACTTGAAAAAAAAGCTAAATAAATAAATAAATAAAAGAGGAAAACTTTTTTAAAAAAAAAACCAATTAGTGTTCTTCATATTCTTATAATAAAAGGTTTTTTTTGAAAATTTGAAAAAAACAATTGGTAAATAAAGAAACTCGAAAGGGTTTATGAAACCTGGCTGCCTCACGTTGCACTGAGGATGGGCCGATGATGCCTATTTGTACTGTGACTTTGCCTTTTGACCAAATTATCAGTCTTCTTCATATTCTCAAAATAAAGGTTTGTTGAAAATTTGAAGATAAAAAGTTATGGTCTGGAGACATATGCATACACACACATGCGCGCACGCACACACCTCATGTTGTGTGGCGGACAGGCAAATAAATGGAGAGCGCAAGTGATTGGATCACAACCTTTACCTTTGGTTTTGGATAACACCGTGCTTGAAATTGTTTCTTTTTTCATTTCATCTGCAAAAAAAGGAACAAAATTTATTTTTCACAGAGTAATCGAGACAGCACAACAGCTACTTCCAAAGGGAAACCATTAAAATCACACTTAAAAAAGAAGAAAAAAAATCAAAGGTAATGGTGGTGGAGTTTATATAAGCAAACTATGAGTTCACAGACTACAGTATAGTCAAAAACCCGCCAAAATTTTTTTTGCAAAATGGACGTTTAAACACATACTGGTAGGTAGGTACATGTTGCGTTTTGCGTTGTTTTGATTTTGGGACGAGGGTGATGAGCAGATGGTGATAAACTTAAACGTTTTCCAATGCATTGGGAAGAAAATGTTATACAAGTGAACAAGTTCGGCTCATTTTCACAATTTGTGATTCTCCAAGTTAATACGCTGTTCAAATGTTTTCAGGAAACAAGATTCCAGGTTTTTTATTTATTTATTAATTGTGAAAGCAAAGTCAAGGCTCGTGGAAGGTCGAGCACAATGAACAGATCAAGACATTCCCTTTTTTTTCCTCTCATCACACCTCCCCCTCTTCCCAACACCTCAAATCTTGTGCCCCCCCCACCCGTCCACTCCCTTCTTTACCATACCACGACCAAGTCTCATCCTTCCCCTCTCCCCACCTCTTCCCTCTTCACCCTCCTGCCCCTTGGCCATGCCTGCATTCATTATCCCCCTTCCATCTCAAAGCAACCTTCACTCTTCCCCCTCCAAGCTTCTCTCTCACCTTTCTCAAAAACTCCCCCCTCACCTCTCCCCACTCACCCTTCTACCTCCAATCACCCATCTCACTCCCCTTTCTCAAAGTCCCCCCCTACTCACATCCATAAAGCTGCCTGCTTCCCCTGCCCTCTCTCTTCCAACTCATTCCTCCACCTCGTCCAATCTTCAACTTCCCTCTGCCCTCTCTTATTACTCCCCACTGTGCCTCATCCAATCACTGAGGCTTCTCGCCTCCTCAAGCAGCCCCCTCCCTGAGGTCTTCTGCAATCCCCCACACACAGTCAACAACTCTCCCTACCTACCCCATCCTCCCTCATCCTACCCTCCCCACCCCTCCCCTGCTCACAGGGCCTCCTGCCCTCGCTCCTCTTTAACAGTGTGGACCCCAAACATCCAGGGCCTTTGTTCTAACCTGACAGATCTTTCCATTCGGGTTGCCACTGACAAACCAGACAAAATCTGCTTGACAGAAACTTTCCTCCTTTAAGACATCTCTGACTCCATAGTAAATCTCCCTAGTTACTCCCTCCTCCGGTATGACAGGTTACTCCCTCCCTCCTCCGGTATGACAGGTTACTCCTTCCCTCCTCCAAGGAATATCCCTGGTTATGGCTTCCCCTCCACTTCCACCTCATGTTTATATGTGTGTTGTACCGTCCACTAAGCAGTGATGATTCCATTTACATCTTGCTCGTTGAAAACATGGACCAACTTATATCCTCTCATCCCAACTCTCTCTTCCTCATCTGTGGTGGACTTCAATTGTCATCATGCCAGTTGGCTGGGTGTGGGCACCTCTCTCACCTGCTATGGCACTTCAGCAAAGGAATTCTGCAACTCGTTGGGACTGACAGAATCTGTCAACTTCCGACCCAGATCTCAACAAATGGTACTCTATCTCTTCTGGGTTTGATTTTGACCAATTTTCCTGAAAATATCTGCTTTACTTCCTCCCCTTGAATCGATTCATCTGACCACATGCTTGTCAAAGTAGACATCTCTCTGGCTGTTATTAGAGAACCACCTCAGCGCCGTCGAGTCTGGGATTTCACTCGAGCTGACTGGCAGGGTCTCCAAGCATATATTAAACCTCGAGACTGGTCTCCCATTTCTACTTGCTCAGACAACTCATCCTGGGAATTCTTTCAAAAAAATGTTCTCCCTCTTATTTTCTCTTCGTCTTTCTCTCTGTCTCTCACTCACTCACTCACTCAACCACCCCTATCTCTTTCTCTCTCGACACCACCTCTCTCTCCCTCCCTCTCCCCACCTCTGTCTGTCTGTCTGTCTGTCTCTCTCCCAAATTTATCCCATCTCTTCTTCAGTTGTCATACCCTTACTCACACCCATGGTACACTGAAGCTCGTGGCGAGGCAGTTGTTCTGAAACAACTTGCCTTCGCCTCATGGAAGGTCAATCTAACTGAAGGCAATCTCAGTTCCTTTCACAAAGCTCGGAACAAGTGCGTGTCTACCCTCAGGAGAGCCAGGAAACAACATCTTTCTAATCTCAAGTCTGAACTCTTAAACCTCTCTCCCTCCTCCAAATCCTCGTGGCACCTAGTCAAGTCTGTACCTGGTGTATGTTGTCCCTCCATTCCCTCCCTTACCTCAAATGGCCGCACAGCTGACACCACACGTGAAAAGGCTGAATGCCAAAATTCAGACGGCATCAGCCCATGTGTCATAAAAACCTGCTCTGCTCCTCTTGCTCACCCTATCTCATTCACTCAAGGTCATCTGACACCTGCTTGGAAAACAGCAGACTACTGCTCTGCATAAAAAAGGTGCAAAAGCAGATCGCTGCAAATACAAATCAATCAGCCTTCTCCCAATCATCAGCAAGGTCCAGGAATCCTCCATCACTTCCAACATTAAATCCTTCCTCTTCTCCAGTGGCTTGATTTCCAATCATCAATTTTGATTCAGACCAGGTCACTCTACCCTGGACATGCTGCTTATGCTTTTCCAAGAATGGATGACGGTCCTCACTGCCAGACATGAGATCAGAGCAGTCTCCCTCAACATATCACGTGCCTTCAATACGGTCTGGCAAGCCGCCCTGCTCACCAAACTCTCTTCTTATGGTATCCAAGGCAATCTCCATTCATGGCTTGCAGACATCCTCTCCTGTCACAGTCATCATGTGGCCCTTAATGTAATTCTCTCATCCCTTCTTCCAGTCCAGGATGGAGTGCTTCAAGGTAATGTTCTGGGCCCTGTTCTTTTTATGGGTTTGAATAATCAATGCCATATCTCCGACATTCTGGAAAATCCTCTATCTCTTTGCTGATGACTCCACCCTCTGCCATACCATCCGTCATCCCTCAGATCGACAAGCAGCAGCCTCTACACTCTCTGCAGATCTGAATAAAATCACAAGCTGGTCCAACACTTGGAACATGTCTTTCAATCCTGACAAATCCCACTCTCACTACGTCTCTCTGAAAGGACCGTCGAGAACCTCCCTCCCCCCCCAATCGACTTTCTTCACAATCCTCTTGAGAATAAGTCCTTTCATTCAAGCTTTTGGGTCTCACCATCTGCCATGATATTTCCTGGGAAAGCCACATTTCCAAGCTGGCCTCCAAAGCCAGTCGCCGACTGGGCATCATCCTCCATCATGCAAAGTCCTTCCTTGGCACACCTGACCACAAACAAAGCTTTCATCCACAGCCTGATTGAGTACTGCACCCACCTCCCACTTTTCTTGGCTTCACGCTGTGTAAACCAAGGCATTTAGGATCATTGGTATCTCCCGTGATGAAGCCAAGTCCTTGGGTTTCTCACTCTCTCACTGTAGGAAGGTCGGTGGTCTGTCTTCTACAGTTTTCTCTCCAGCCTTCCCCCCCTCCCACCACTCTGTCTGTGATCTGTCCCCCCCCCCCCCAATATTGCTGCAGGCCGCTCAAGGCCCGCCATCAACCCCCTTCTGGTAAAACTACCAACATGAAGAATCACTGCTCACCTTCACCTTTTCATTCCTCAAATTTTCCCACCTTTGGAACAAACTCCCACACTCTCTTCAATCCCACTCTTCCCCCCACGGTCTTCAAACCAGCTGTTCACCACCATCTCTTATCTTCCCCCATCCAAACTATGATCTTTTCGACCCCTGCTAATCCACCCAAAACCCACCTCCTTGAAATTCTCTGTAGTGTCCATCTTGTTTACCCCGAGTTCCCCGCCCCATCCCTCTCCCTTCCACAGATCTCCTAACGTCTCTGTTCGCCACTGTTTTGTGCTTCCCTCTCCCACCTCCATAGTCTCCTGCTCCCCATGTTATACATTCTGTATGTCAATTCTTACAAGAACCTCGACATTGTATACAATTTTTTTTTTTAATAAAAGACAACTGAACAAAAGGAACAGTTGAAAGAAGGGGGAAACATCAACAGGCTTGAAGGATAAAAGAGGGCTCCTTGGAGAAATGAGTAAAAAAAAAAAAAGACATAAAATGTCATTGCCCCCACTTTATTAGTAATTTTGCTGTACGGAGTAAAAGGGAGAGCCTATATTTATGCAACTAAAATGGCCACCAGTCAGCCATCTTTGATCAGATCGCAAAATAGGGTGAGGTGTACATGTATGCCATCATGTACTGTAGTTATGCCAAGTTTGAACAAAACCAGACCATGCATGTCTGAGAAATGGTTGGTGACACATTTAAGTTACAAAATGGCCACCAATCGACAATCTTGGAACTGATCTCGAAGAAAAATGATGTGCATATGGAAGCCATCATTTGTCATCTATGTGCCAAGTTCGAACAACATCGGTAAATGCATGTCTGAGAAGAGAAATGGTTGGGGACACATTAAAGTAACAAAATGGCCGCCAGTCAGCCGTCTTGGATTTGATCATGAAAAAAAAAATGACGTGCATATGATTTGTTGACAGTGAGTGGGTCGTTTTGGAGGGCAACCGCTCCCCTCCCCCCCCAAAAAGATGCTCTGCTCTGGCGCATGCTCCGATACCTGACCAGAACCCCCCATTACACACCCCGAGGGCCTGATTCTTCCAATATTATGAACAAACTTTGGTAAATTATGGGTGATGAAGTTTCATCGGAATTGTGTCGTTTCCGAGAAGAAAGCAAATACCTCTTGGAGGAAGGGGGGATAACCCCCACCCCCATTAACGTCCTCCGTAGACCCCCTTAGACCCAGATTTTCTTAATGGTGTGAACAAATTTTGGTACATCACAGATGATAAAGGTTGTGCTGAAGTTTCATCGGAATTGTCTACAGTATGTAGTTTCTTTCTGAGAAGAAACCAAATACCTCATTTGGGAGGCACCCCCATGTAGACCCCTTCGATCCTGATTATTTAATGGTGTGAACAAGCTGTAGTACATACAGAAAAGAAAACAAATACTTGTTTTTGAGAGCAACCCCCCCCCCAATCCCCTCTTAGACCCAATTTTTCTCATGTCATCAACAAACTTTGGTACATCATGGGTGATGAAGGTTGTCGTCAAATTTCATCGGAAACGTGTGTAGTTTCTGAGAAGAAACCAAATACGGGGGGGGCACCCCCCCCCGTAGATCCCCTTTGGGACCGATTTTTTTAATGCCATGAACAAAATTTAGTACATACACAGTGATGAACGTTGTCATAAAGTTTCGTTGAAATCGTCTGTGTAGTTTCAGAGAAAAAGTTGCAAGTATTTGTGGACAGACGCATCATCCCATAAGCTCCCTGGAACTACGTTCCAGGTGAGCTAAAAATGGAAATTTAGAAGGAGGTGGGCTTGGCAGTAGGTGGGGAGGGGATAACAGTAGTAGAAAAGATCATGGTTTTGGATGAGGGATGATCTGAGATGGTGTTGTCTTGAAGATTTGGAGGGAAGAATGTGATTGAAGAAAATGTGGAAGTTTGTTCCACAGGTGGGGGGGGAGGGAAGAGGAACAAATGAGTGGAAGTGAGCAGTGATTCTGCATTTTGGGAGTTTCACCAGGAGGTTGATGGTGGACCACGTGCACCCTGAAGAAACTTGAGGCAGACAAAGCACAGAAAGAGCAGAGGGTGCAAGATCCTAGCAATTCAATATTTATGTATAGCCTACATTTGTTATAATGAACAAATGCTTCTGCTTTTCCAAGGTATTTTTTTTTCCAAGGTATCCAAAAAAAGGTATTTTTTCCGAGCCAAATTAGTCCATTTTAAGTTTTTTTTTTAAACACCATTTTCTTGGGAGCTATTAACCCTCCAAATGTTACTCGAGATCTGCCCCTGAGTTTTTATGATATCACGACAAACGTTGTGGGTTCGTTGGCCTGCATCATGTTCAGTCTCTTCCCTCATCCAGAATTTATTCTGGTTGGCAAAGATGCACAGATCGAGTGGGTTTCCTGCTCTACTCGCTGCAACGCACAGCTGTTCATGTGTAAAAGCACTCGTGGGAAGCAGGATTCCACAAAGCCACATATGATTGATCCATAAGACCACAGATATGCTCATATAAGCAAGATCAGAAAGAGTGATTTCATCGAGATTGTATCGCCATGCCACACGAAAAGATTGAACAGGAGCGGTATTGTTGCTACAAAAGATTCCTGATTGCCTCACATGACACATTTTGACACCAATTTTTACAAAGCTGGTGTTGAGCTGCATCAGCGGTACGCACAGATTGCTGGCGAGATGGAGACATAGCAGCACGCGCTTGCCGATGTTGAGCTGCATTGGCATCATTCACAAATTGCCCACTCACTGTGCTCAAATTGGCACGGCGCCATTGCTGACGTTGTCCTGACAAATCACAATGGTGTTGTTCAGCAACATCGTGATCAACAAAAGTCTTCGTTACTCTTTTTGGCATTTTTCGGGGTTGTATAATGAGTTTAACAAACGAATAATAAGAACTCAATAGGAAAAAATGGATCTTAAGTAATATACTACTTAGCTGTCATCTGCAGTCGTGCCAGTAACTCTGCTGTCAGGACAAAGGGAATAAGCAATATACAGTGTAACTAATCATCACGCAACAATTAAGAAACATATATGAATAAGTTACCAAAAGTGTTTCTTGAAATAATACACTGCTTTAGTAATGAAACAAATTGATTACCAAAAGTGATTTTTAGCTCGCCTTTTCAAAGAACAGAGAGCAATAGCAATACCCCCGGCGTGAGCGTCAGGGTCAGCGTGAGTGTGAAAATTTTAAAGTTTTTGGTGCAAGTTATTTCCTTTAATGTTTTTATCTAGCACACTATTGTTTACTGATTACAATATACAACAAGTCTGAAGACGACGAAGGTTCACGAGCGGTATTTGACGATGTAGATCGTTTCAGAAGTCAAGGATGAGACAATGTGATAATGTTTGACCAAGTTATAAAAATGATCAACATGATGTGGTACGAGTGACAGGTTATTAGATGCAAAATGTCGAAAACCCGGTTTCGTTCAACAACTTTAAAAATTTGACCTTTGCATAACCTTTAAAGGTCACAAAACAATGTTGTGGACATTAAAATAAGGAAACAGGATACGTGCTATAGCTTAATGGAGTTAGTTCGTCGAAGAAGGTCGAAAACCCGGTTTGATTCCCACAACTTTGAAAATTTGACCTTTGTGAACTTTAAAGGTCAAAGGTCAAGGATTATGACCTTTGGTGCAAAACTTCCTCTGGAACATTCCAGGAACAATATAACATCATATAGGCTATATAGCATTTCACACTCCTCGGATTATCCATACTTTTATGAAATCAGCGTAAAAACAAACTTGAAGGGGACGCCACGGGCAAGGTGTTCGAGATAGAGAGAAATTGTTTCAAGACCTTAGGTGGGTAATGACCTCAAGATTATGCATAAAAATATATTGTCATCCTCGCTCTCAAAGTTTGGGCGGTCGTCTGATTTTTATGTCAAAATTCGAAATTTTCTAAGTTCATGACCTTGTGACCTTGACCTTGGGACTAAAATGAAAAGTCGAGCTCCGTGGGGCTATGCAGGTGCCATTGGGCTAACCAAATACCGAAACCCCTGCCAGATTTGACAAACCCCTGAGGAGAAGATGCAAATTGAAATCGGCTACCCCCTAAAAAAAAAATTCGCAATTTTCTAAGTTCGTGACTTTGTGGCCTTGACCTTGGGACGAAAATGGAAAAAAAAAAAAACCGAGCTCTGTGGGGCTATGCAGGTGCCATTGGGCTAACCAAATACCGAAACCCCTGCCAGATTCGACAAACCCCTCGGAGAAGAAATTTTTTTTATGTCAAAATCGCAATTTTCTAAGTTCGTGACCTTGACCTTGGGACGAAAATGAAAAAAAAAAAATAAAAAAAAAACGAGCTCCGTGGGGCTATGCAGGTGCCATTGGGCTAACCAAATACTGAAAGCCGTCAGATTCGACAAAACCCCAAGGAGAAGATGCAAATTGAAATCGGCTACCCCCTAAAAAAAACAATTCGCAATTTTCTAAGTTCGTGACCTTGTGGCCTTGACCTTGGGACGAAAATGAAAAAAAAAAAAAAAAAAAAAATCGAGCTCTGTGGGGCTATGCAGGTGCCATTGGGTTAACCAAATACCGAAACCCGTCAGATTCGACAAAACCCCAAGGAGAAGATGCAAATTGAAATCGGCTACCCCCTAAAAACACGTTTTCTGGGCGTGCAGAGATGCCAACTTTTGGAAATCAGAATTAGGGAGGATTTGCAACCGACACCAAATAATGTGCGCTGAGCGCACATCTCGAGCGCGGAGCGCTCGACCCTTGCGGCGGGTTCCAGGGCCCGCCTTAGGGCCCTGGAAGCTCTGGGGTTCTAGACGCTCTCTAGTGCCCTCTGAGCCCTATTTTGGAGCATTTAACATGTTAAGAATTCCCACTTTTTGAACAAAAAAAGGGGAAAATTGTGCACTTTTTAATGTTACATGTATGTTAATATTAGTAAGTTAGGGGACAATCAAAGATTAACAAAAAGCACAAAAGAAGCAATATTTTTCTTACCTTACTGGCTGGTACTACTGCTGCTTGCTTTTTCCATGGCAGCTTTGCTGAGTGACAGCTGTGTGGCTCTTTTAGCCCTTCTGATTATGTCTTTGCTGTATTCTCTCTGGTAGCAAGGGGTGCTATGAGCTAGTTTTTCAATTAAGAGAGCTTCCAGGGTTTTGACACTCAAATTGGGACGAAATTCAGTATGATTCTTCCGTACAAGACTGAGTGCCCGCTCACATGATGCGTTCGAATGAGGAATGACCAAGATTCCCTTCATCACTTTGCTCAAATTAGGATACTTCTTGGCACCAGTGCAGGGATCTGTGAGCTGTGAAATCCGATGCCACTGCTCATCCACTCTCACTGTCTCAGTAGCAATTGTAGCTATGGAGGCGTCTGCCTGGTAGTGAGCGAATTCACTCTCAAGACTGTCTATGTCACTATCACCGCCACTGAACAGACAGGGGAATTTCTTGATGAAAAACTCCACACAGTCAAACCCCACTTCTTGGTGTAGCTTAACATCCAGCACCTGAGCATGCTTGGCTAATTCATCATCTAGCGGCCAGGTTTTGAAGATGTAATTGCAGGCTTTCACATAATATGAGCGAACTGCACTGAAGAAACCTTGGATGTCTGACTCACTCAGAGTGAAGGTGGATTTCTTGAGACTCCTTTGTTCCCTTATATACAGTTTGGCATCGTTCCCAATCATGAGGTCCTCATAATTCTTCTTCTGATTTCTGTCAGAGAAGGGTACATTTACCAGAGCAACCGATGACACCGATGGTTTCAAAAACCGTACGAAGATATCTTTCAGAAGACCATTCAATTCTCCGTGCAGGAGATGAATACAGGGTTCGTCTCTTTGGAGCAGAAGATTCCCCTTCTCAAAAAGCTTGTTAGCATATCGAAGGAAGAAACAATAGAGTTTTGTTTGTAGAGACAAGAACATCCTGTTGACACGTTTTTCTCTAGATTCCTGCACAGTGTTTGAGGAAGATGCGCTTTTAGTTGTAGAACTCGTAGTACACTTAGCCGCAGGGCGATCACACTTGCGTTTACTGCCAGCAGAAGAGGTCAGACTCGTAGTACCAGATCCAATTTTACGTTTGAGGAGAGAGCTTGAGGTAGGTGCAGCCAAGGAAGAAGACCTCTGATTCGAAGGTTTTGCTGAGCTTCTATCAAGTGATTTGGCAAAAGCAGAACTTAACTTGGGTCCTTCTTTGCCTGTAGATGGGACTATCACAGTCTTTCTCGACTCTGAAGGGATCTGCTTTGTAGATGAACGTGATGAAGGGCCGGTGATGCTACCTGCTCTCAGCATTGGTTTTGGTGCTGTCCCTGCTGTCTTCTTCGCAGCAGATACTGCAGTGGTAGTGGTGAATGCTGCTCCACTAGTGCTTGATCCTGCAGTGCCAGTACTGGCAGTAGATACAGTGCCGTCCTTCTTGCTCGTTGTTAGAGTCTTGGCTACAGTTGGTTGCATTTTTCTTCGTACTTCTTCTTTGAAGAAGAGGCGAAGTGGCTCCCACTGTTCAATCAGCCTGTCTAGGCACTGACCAAGGGACAGCCACCTTGTTGCGACATGCTTCAGAATCTTGTGTGTTGGGGCATCACAGAGTTCTTGCAGTGCTTTCACTCCTTTGACGCGTTTACTACTTTTGTCCAAGTAGTAGTAAATATCGATGAGAAAGTCATCTAATTCAATGGGTAAGGCCTGAGCCGCCTTCTTGGCCGTATTGTGCATCATATGGCAAGGGCATCCCATGATGTAGCACTCTGGATTTTGTTTGTGGATATAAGCAGCGACTCCTTTGTGCTTGCCCACCATGACAGAGGCATTGTCAGCACAAAAGGAAACACAATTTCCCCACGGAATTTTCCTGTCACTGAACTCATGATCAAGCAGTTTGAAAATGTTTTCTCCAGTGGAATCTTGTTTGCACGCAGGCAAACTTAGCAAACCTTGCTTCACAATCCCAGCACTGTTGTCATAGTACGAAATCAGGACAGGATATAGCTGGGCCTCACCACTGTCATTGCTACCGTCTGTAGCTAGGCTAAATGGAGCTAGTCTAGCAATATCGGCAATAGATGAAGCAGTAACATTTGACAACTCACCAATTATTGCTGAAGTTTTTGTTCTTGCACATCCATACTTTGAAGCAACTTTTGAATCTGGAAACATCTTTTGAAATAGAGGTCCAGCATGATCTGAGACTGATATGGGCAAGTTATGTTCCACAATAAATCCACTAAAGAGAAGTTCCGCTCGGGTAACATCCTCTTCCTCGCTTGTCCCTTGTTTGGTGAAATAATTCAGAAGTGTACCGGTACTCGTGCTCGAAGATCTCTCCTTTGCAATGTCTGTGTGCCGTTTGCTTCCAACGTGCTTCCGAATATCATCGCGACCTCCGTGCTCAACTGAAATATCAACGCTGCATACTGTACAATACGCATGATGAATTCCTCTTTCAGACTTTCGAATACACGGGTATTGGAGACTGTATTCGGTCTTGTACTTCTGAGACCATTTCTTGGTCTTCGTAAGCTTCTTTTCTGCCATTTCGTAATCAACATCGAGGGCTTGAAGCATCGGTAACTTCGAAGTCGATGTTCCACAGCTGCAGCGCGACTCGTAGAACTCTAGCGGCTGTTAAACACCGCACGGTGGTCGCGACCGCCGGGCTGGTACGGGGCCCAGCTGCATGCAGTGAGCGTATCGCATGCATATACACTGTGCATACATACCGCATGCACTGTATTGCACACATACCGCATGCACTAAATCTCAGTGCATGATCGCATAAGCGAGATCCAGACCCAATGTTTCGCTGCTCCTCATTTGAATTTGCAATTTTTTACGTACAATTTGGTAGCAGCGAACGTTATGGAGTTACCACATGCTATACGTAGCAGACGATGCTTTTCATTCAATTCTCATACTAGTACATTCTGATTAGTGAACAGTGCAAAAATATCAAAATTTCGGGAGGATAAGGATAGTGATCGTAAGGGCGGGAGTTTGGGTGAATTTTCGGAAGCCTCCCGATGAAATCGGGAGGGTTGGCATCTGTGGCGCGTGGCTCCGCCCATAATGGGCGCACCACGCCCATTTTCAGGAAAACACAACGAGATCATGATATAAACCTCCCACCAAAATTTCATCAGGATCGGATCAAAACCCACGGAGCTATGCTCGGGACAGACAGACAGACAGACAGACAGACAGCCAAATAGACACACAATAACGAATATAGTGGTCACATTTTTTTGTGAAAATATTTTTTTATGAACCAAAAATACATATATTGCTTTAAAATTATTTGGATCAGACTCCACTGCAATGCTTTATAAAAAATATTATTAGACTAGTCTTTTAAAAACGATAAATGTATAAACAGGTAAGCATTGGGTGGCTTTGACACCAACTCTCTGGTTGAAGTAATACACCACTTTAATAATGAACGTTAGTACAGTATTAACACGTTATTGCAGGGCGATTTATAATTAATGTTGCGTTATTATGATGAAAACTATATATTATTATGAAATGTAGGTGAATTAGTTACGGCTGCACCTGTGGAAACTGCAACGATAAGTGTCCTTGTTAGCCATGGGAGATAACATTAGTCATCAGAAGTGGGTTCTTAAACAATACACCATTTTAATAACTAACATTAGTACAGTATTATTTGCCTACAAGTACTTTGTCGTTGGAAGGCCTGGGACGCCTATCGATTCGATATTTAATGATCATTTGAACAATCGCTTTGTATGCATTTCACACTGAATGGAAAACGCAAAGGTAGGGCATGCATAGCGATTGTGAATATGACAGGTTTGACGATGTGTTAGGCTTGAAATGGAATGAAAACAAAAATGAGGGAATGTTGGAATGAGCCGTCATCAGAACAAATCGAATCGGGGGGGGGGGGGGCACAAACTGCCGTTCAAGAACTCAATCCATGATGTAAATGCTTGATAATAAGAGTTTGCAGTCAACAAGTAACACTCCAAACCAGTTCCAATTTAAAAACATGCTGCAAAGTCACAAACACACACAAACACACAAACACACAAACACACAAACACACAAACACACAAACACACAAACACACAAACACACAAACACACAAACACACAAACACACAAACACACAAACACACAAACACACAAACACACAAACACACACACACACACACACACACACACACACACACACACACACACACACACACACACACACACACACACACACACACACACACACACACCAAAGTTTGGCGCCAAAGGCTTGGCCTGCGGGTGGGTGGGTGGTCACAACTCATTTGGGGGGCATGGCCCGCGAATGCCCCCCCCCATGATGCCAACCCTGGCTGTCATACAGCGTAATGACATCACAGACATAATGACGTCGCATGACATACAGACAGAACATGCCTCGGCCAAGATGGAGCAGGAGAGACAGATGGAGACAAACGGAACGGGAGAGAGATGGACAAGTCTCTCCCCCCCCCACCACCCACCTGCCTGCCTGGATTCTGCAGGATGCATATATTCTGCCATTAATCTACTTCTCGTGAACCTCCCAAAATCCAGGCTCACTGCTCTCCCCTATGCATGCGTTCTTTTTACCCCACCTATGGAACCAACTTCCACAGTATATTAAATCTCATTCTTTCCTCCAGGGTTTCAAGATGGCTGTTAACCTCCTCCTCAAGTCACTCCCCACCCACACAAGATTTACATTTTGTACCCTGATGCTCACTCACCCCATCCTTTTCAGGTAAAAAAAAAATTTTCTCTTCTCTCCCTCCACCTTTAGTTTTTGCCTCATTCCTGTTTTATTTCCCATTTCCACTTCCAGTTCTTTCATTTCCCTTCTTGATGCATTGCAGCTTATATCCAGCTTGTTCATCCTGTGTCCTCCTACCCCACCCCTTACTCTCTCTCTCTTTCCCTCACCCATTCTTCTTCCTCCAAGTGTCTCTCTGTTGTGTCCGTCTACACTGCCATTTGAGTGTTTCGCCGCTTTTAATGGTGTTCTCGTTGTTCAGTTGTGTGTTCTCACTATACCATGACCTTGCACTTTGAATACAACATTCCTTCACACACTGCTGTTTTATGCATGCGGAAGTGTCCATTACATGTTGATTAGATGGTAAATTGTAACAGACAAACGCACCCATTCGCAGGGGTTCCATTGCCCTTTGCAGGTCACATATCAGTTTGTTTGCTGTTGCACTTTTCTTCTGCAAATCTTCCAGCTCCACCTGCCGGCCAGACAACAGCCCCGAACAATGGTTAGTGCACCAGTCCACCGCATCATTGTGCAAATGGGTTGTTCTTAGAAACCAGGGTGACGAGGGCATGCATTTGAAAAGAGGGAAAAATAAAACTTTGGCATTAAAGGCCTAAATACAGGTTGAAAAGGATTAAAATTACAAATGGATTTGATTATATTTTGGATTCCACCGAGCTGTTTTTGACAAGAGGATTTGAAAACGCAAGGCACCTCACAAATCAGTGCCTTTCAGATCGACATTTGAAAGACCTCTCAAAACTATAGAGATCAAATATCATGTTAAGTTTGTGTTTATTGCCAATTAATTTATTTCAATCGACACATTCCATTGGCAGGATAGCTCAGTGAAACAATTTAAGCGATTCAGATGCATACCATGAAACTAACGAACAACAAAACCCTGAACAAAATCAGTGTTAATTAAGCTTCTGAAGCCCTCAAGGAGACCTTTTGGTTTTGTCCTTCACTCAAGAGCCCTTTCTGTATTAGCTCCCAAAAGGTGAAGAAAACAAAACGACACAGTCAGTTATGCAGCCATTTTGTAGACTCACTTCCCCAATCTCATTTCCCTCCCCCTTCCACTCGTCACAGCCAACGCAACATTCCGATAGTCTCCTTTTATCTTCCCCAAACTCCCTCACCCTGGATTCTCCAAAACTCCAAGAAAACTCATTCTTCCCAACTTACTTTCCGACATGTAGACTGTCAGCCATAGAAACGTCATCCGTTCTTATTGATGGGCAATTTTATGTTTTGGGGCTCTGAACAACAGGCTCAACTTAACCTTAAACAATGCAAACTCACCAACGCAGCCTCATTTTTAACTATTCTCATGGGAAAAACCAATCTCTCTGCTTTTTATCGACTGCCCAACACGCACCTGTTGCTCCATACGCAATTCAGCGAGATAGTGTTTGTGCAAAGCAGCGTATGCCCCCTCAGCTTTCCGATACAAGCCACTCATAGCGACTGGCAATTCATCGCTCAGTCTTGTAACCTGCCGTGACAAAAATCATTTCTCACTTACAACCCTCATGTAATCATTTACACACATCCCTGGATTTCAATGCACACACATAATGCAACAACAACCACCCCACCCCCCCCAAAAAAAAATATCCATCAGATATATCATTAATATCTCATGAAATTTAAAATCTCATCTCACGTGTCTCAGTGAAAAAGTTTACCAGTGACCTTTGTGAGCTCCACCAGCTGACTGGCTCACCTGTCTTTCTGTTAGCCTTCCATTCAATCTCGATAGCATGACATCATGCTTTGCGATTGAAGTTTCAAACCTGCCACAAAACAGGAATATAACAGTGCAAGTTTTGGAAACTCCAAAAGCTTTAATATTGCCACCTTGTCTTTCCATTAAAGAGAAAATGGAAAAGTCGATTTATTTACACGAACAAAGATTAAGGAGTGTGTTAAGTGGAAAAAAAAAAGCCCGTCTGGATAATTTTACAGACCATCCGTTTTGTGAAGTATGGGTTCTTCCCATTTATGTGGGTGATGAGCTCACCAGCCCTCCTCACATGCAAAACCAACTCCTTATGAAAAACCCCGGGTTATAAGTTTGATCCTCTGAGAGATCTCGTCAGAAAGGCCAAGAAAGCCTATGGTGAATACAATGCCGAGTGCAGTCACATGAAATGAAGATCGTCTGTCAGGTCCTGGCCACGTCAGTTTGATTGATCTCTGCTCATTTGGTGCTTCATGATCGTTGAGATGAGTCTATACTTGGACTGTAATGGTAAGTAAACATTCGACACGACTTCTGAACAGTTGGAAGACCACCTCCTCAATAAACGATTATCTCGGTATTCTGGTGTATTTTGTCATGCTGACAACATCTCAAAACTTTTTTTTTTTTTACCACATTTGCAAAAATAAATATACTGAACAAAAATATAAACGCACCAACCTAAATATCTAAGTCAAGATTGCCATTATGGGAAAATGGTCAAACCGATGATATGTTTGAGCAATGGTTCCTTTGTTTTGCTCAAGACAGATGTTCCCATTGAAATTGACCACTCTGAGTGTGTGGACTCACACATTGAGTAATCCTTCCCATGAGCACCATGGGGCTTGACAGAGTGATGGTCAGTGAGCGTGACCAGGACACAAACACTCCCTATAGCTTGCCCTATAAAAGGCCTCCCCAAAATGTGGACTGGTGCCAAATCTCAACATGCCACAGATGTCACAAATCTTGAGGGAGTGCGCCATTAGCATGCTGAATGCTGGGATGTCAGTACGGGCCGTTGCAGCACACTTCAATGTCCACCACTCCACCATTAGCCGCCTGAGAACGCGCCTCAGAGAGACTGGAAGCACCGTGAACCGCCCACATGCCCGGCGACCACGTGTGACCACCGCCGGTCAGGATCGTCACATGAGGCTGCAACATCTCCGGGATCAACTCCGACCAGCCACGAGGACTGCCGATGAGACTGTCGGGCTGCATAACAGGCGCAGGCGATAATCTGGTGATGTCCATGCGCCGGAGATGCACCGCTCTGCGCGACGCCAACGGTGGACACACCCGCTACTGACTGTGTGAACTCTGACAGTAACACCTCGGTTGTGTCGGCTGTTGTAGCGCAAACTGTCGCCAGAATTCTCAAGGAACTCTTTGAAATTTAATGCTCAATTGTCATGGATTCGATAACCAAATTGTTGTGAAGATTTAGTATTAATGAGTTCGAGGTAAAATAGTAACAATCGCTTGGTGCGTTTATATTTTTGTTCAGTGTAAATAAAATAATAACCCGCATTCCATTCCTACCAACTCGTTTTTCATCACCTCCAACTTGCCATGGATGGGAAAAGCTAATAATCGATTTACTTGGAAAACTATCATGTCCGTTTAAACCTAAAGATCCATTTTGGCTGGACTTGGAGCTTGACGTGGCAGTTCTGACGGAAGCATTTTTATTACACTACAAGCAAATACCACCTGCTGCTCCGCTGATGGTAATGCTAAGGGGGGAGGGAGAAAAAGAGGAGAGAGGAGAGAGGAGAGAGGAGAGAGGAGAGAGGAGAGAGGAGAGAGGAGAGAGGAGAGAGGAGAGAGGAGAGAGGAGAGAGGAGAGAGGAGAGAGGAGAGAGGAGAGAGGAGAGAGGAGAGAGGAGAGAGGAGAGAGGAGAGAGGAGAGAGGAGAGAGGGAGAGAGGGGAGAGGGGAGAGGGGAGAGGAGAGAGGAGAGAGGAGAGAGGAGAGAGGAGAGAGGAGAGAGGAGAGAGGAGAGAGGAGGAGAGAGGAGAGAGGGAGAGGAGAGAGGAGAGAGGAGAGAGGAGAGAGGGAGAGGAGAGAGGGAGAGGGGAGAGGGGAGAGAGGAGAGAGAGGAGAGGGGAGAGGGGAGAGAGAGGGGAGAGAGAGAGGAGAGAGAGAAGAGAGAGGAGAGAGAGGAGAGGGGAGAGAGAGGGAGAGAGAGGAGAGGGGAGAGAGAGAGAGGAGAGAGAGGAGAGAGGAGAGAGGAGAGAGACCAGGGAGATTGAAGAAGTGGAGGGGAAGAGAGAGAGAAGAGGGAGGGGGAGCAGGAGGGGTGGGGGAAGGGAAGACAGTGTGAGGTGAGAGCAAGGGAAGGAAGGCAGACATGCGGTGGAGGGTTCATTGCGATTCATACAGTTTCATCAAAACATTCTGCATCGAATGGCAGTAAAAATGGAAACAAAATAATGTCTGAAATCCATTTTCTAGTCCAGACAATAATGACAAAATAATGACAAGTCCAGAGACAAACTCCCGCCGAGACAAGTCCGGAGACATACTCCTGTCCAGACATGGATGGGATGGGACAAAGACTGAGCGAGAGAGAGGAGAGGGGTGGGGGTAGGGGAGTTAGCAGACAGAATATGTTATGCTTTATGAACACACACACACACACACACACACACACACACACACACACACACACACACACACACACACACACACACACACACACACACACACACACACACACACACACTTCTGCGAACCAGCCGTTCCCCACCCCCCCCCCCTCCCTAGGGTGAGTGCACATCCAAGCATGTAGGTTCCCGAGATAGTTATAACGTTAGTATTTATATTTGGATAGCCCCATCCATGCTTTAACGGGACATCTTCTTCTTCATCCTTCCATTGCACAGCAATGAGCACCACCTCCCATAACACTATTATGATGCAAGAACATCATGGAAAGCCAAGTGGTCTTTGAGATTCCATGTTGGCAATGTTAAGCGATGACCAAAACGCACGTTTTTTTTCAGACCACCACTCAAAATTAAATGTAACTAGCATAACCCGCGCTCTGCACGACATGTTGGGGTGGGTGTGTTTGAGAAAGGAACTGATGCAGAGTATCAGTAGTAATTTTACTTTAATGCAGTAAGTGGAATATGATTTCACCGTTTCAGAACCATTTTATTTACTTTTTTTTGTACCATGCACCTCATATGGTCTTTGAGATAATGTAAGCCGAATATCACGTTACTCGAGCGCAGAACAAAGTCGAAGATAGCGCGACACGAAACCACAAACTCGGAAATAATATATAAGATTGCAGCTTGCTCTTGACAGTTTTTTTTCTTTTCTTTCAAACTGCCATTTTATCTTGACCTTTAACCTGGAGCGGTATGATGTAAATTAAATGTAAATGCACCTTGCTCGAGAGTAGACTATCTGGAGAGGGCAATTCCATTGGGTGGGGGGGGGATGAGGGGAGTGAGCTTGGTCGCGGGGGTGGAAAGGGTCGGGTCATGGGGGCGGAGAGGGTCGAGTCGTGGGGGAGGAGGCTGGGTGGCTGATGAAATTGCAGCACTCTGATGTCAATTTCTGGCTAACAAACCGATTCCATCTCATGTTTTGAACACAAGTTACTGGAAATAAACTTTCAAATGGAAAACACATTTCAAGTAGTTTATCACACCCCTTCCAACAATACAACCCTCCACCTACTTGGTAAAATTTTGAGCGAGGTTATCGATAAAGAGTTGATGAGCGTAGCACTGTCTGCCAGGAAGGTGAGACTTTAGTAGACTTCCTGTGACCCCTTGGATCTGCTCTGAATTTTTGGTTTGCTGCAACACAGAATATGAAGACACATATTACAGACAGAGCAGCAAGCAGTTGACCATTGTCAAAAATGCACACTTCCCTGTTTCATTCTGTGTTTGAAAGAACATTTTTATTCGAAAAAGATAATAAAACATCAGGTTTTAGAAACCAGAAACAAACAACAAATGGAACAACGAGAATGGCACTCGGCAGAATGCATACCTCCACCAGGCTAAACAGTTTACGTTTTGTGTCCCACAGATCGGCCAAATCTGAATCCGGACCTCAACAAAAATCTAATCGGCTTGTTCTTGACACGTACCCAACTGGTCTCCTAAGTTTTGTCATAAACTGCCCACAACTTTTTGAAATATAGTGCAATATAATCATTTTTGACCCATCTCCCAATGGTGAAGAATCTCGTAAAAATTAAAAAAAATTTCAGATCTGGATCTTCACAAAAAGCTCACCAAATCGTACTTGGCACACACCCAACCTATCCACCAAGTTTCATCCGAATCCGTCCATAAGTTTTTGATACATCATGCTATAAATTGTTTTGGCCCCATCTCCCTATGGTGAAGAATCACTTTAGAATCTGGTGAAGATCCGGATACTACAGTTTTTAATCAATTCTCCTCGTCACGCACCCAAACCTGTCCACCAAGTTTCGTCCGAATACATCCATAATTTTTTGAGATATCCTGCTCACAGAGACAGACAGACAGACAGGGATGAAAACATAACCTCTGTCCACCTTCGGGTGGTGGAGGTAACAAGAGGCAAAATGCTTGCCTTACCAGTAAGAGCCTTATGGTTGGTTTAAATTTTCCGCACACTTGTACAATGCTTCCATCACTTGAAGTTGAGCCCAATGCAGAGCTTTTACCCAGGGTTATCAACAAACATGTCTTCACCAAAAAAATTAAAAAATAAACACCGAGTATTTCTACTCTAGAAAATGAATTACAAATGCAGATTTAAGCTTTGTATCCAAATGCCAGGAAAAGCCATAAGAATGTGAAAAGCAACATTCTGAGCCCAACTTGACAAACCTCAGTCAAACATGCCGGAGATTTACGTTTCAGTTCAAAGTCCGACACATGTAAGCGAAGGTCTCTAAAAAGCTTCTGCATCAACACTTCCAAACTTTGAATGCCCTGGAAAATGAGGAGTGGTGGGATGGGGGAGTAAAGTTAAAAAAAAAATAATCCTTGAAGTTTCTGAGTGGTACTTTCATGAGACAATTTACGAAGAAGAAAAAAAATCGTCAGAGTTTTGACAAATTATTTCATTGCTTGACCATCACTTACCTCTTTGTCACTTATTGAGTTCGTCTTTGAAAGAGAACATTCAGCATCTTGATCATATGCAGCAGATGCAAAATCTGAAAGTTGGGAGTAATAATTTAAAAGGACTAGCAAACAGCACGTCATCACGGACGGAAGGAAGAGTTTTGCAGCGGAGCTCCATGTCCTGCTTCCTCCCGTCCAAAAAGGATGGGCTCTTAATACTAATACTACTACTAATAATAATACACAATGTATTTTGCTTTAAAATCACTGTGGTCAAGTGGTGAAAGTCGCTCAATAGCAAGGTGTTTAAAGGCCTTGCGGACACCAAGGACACTTGTGCGGGAACCCAGTGTCCCAATAGACAGTGTTGGAGGAGTGGTCTGATACAAGGCATGGGGGGACCAGAACTTCATAGACTTCAAAAAGACCAAGAAAGAAGAAGAGGCCCTCTGCGTACATCCACCTCTTTTCCCAATCACACGTTTAAATTTCATCCGGATTAATTGCTACATGAGTTAGTTGCATGTTTGGCACTTGCATGCGTAGGATTGCTGGAGCGACGCATTAGACTAGAGCTTGAACACTGTTCTGATTTGTTGTACATGAGGGATTTCAGACTAGGGTGGGGAGTAGTCTTGTATAATCGTGGAGTCATTCCCAGTGTTTCTCCCTCTCCTGGGAGCAGACTCGGAGAGTCTAAAGGAGGAACAGGGGGGTTGTGTTGTTGATATGACTCTTAGGGGTTAATAAATGCTTTACATAGCATAGTTATTTCCTTAATGAGTTTTCAGAATAAGTGTAGAAGTAATTAAAATGTGATATTAGATACGTGTTGCAATGATGTTTAGATAGATGAGGTCCACCTCGTTATATCTGCGTCTGAAAATCACCATCCTTTCTGACACTTTTATTTGATGTGTAAACCTCTGTTATCTGTATACCTTTGGACATGAACAAAAAGCCAATGTGAAAGAAATTGATATTTGGGACTTTGTTCTATTCATAAGCAAGCACTCTATGATCACTTGCTTAAAGGAATACATAGTGGAAAGGTTACATTTGAATGGTCACTTGTTCACAGACTTTAATGAGCTTACCTGCAGTGTTCCCAAGTGTGGTGTCACAAACAAAAGGCATGCTTTCGGATAAAATACCAAAATCAGAAACTCCATCGACCTGGAGAAGGCAAATACAGGAGAATCAAACAGATAGACATTACCAATTATAATTTATCAACAGAAAATGAGCACAAAGGTGGGCAGTTGTTAACAGGTTTTTTAAAGATTTGATTTTCAAGTCGTGATCTTTAAGCATTGATAAAGGCATTAAATGCTTTGCAAGTGCAAGTCAAGGTGAAGAGTCTTGAATCTGTGATAATCATCACTTCATACTCATGTTTTTTTTAGCATCCACTTATCATAGTGACATGACGAGATTTTTTCAGGATTCTCAATGTGACAAAGCAATGACTAAATCAACATCACTCAAGTTGGTGTCCTCAATGACGTCTCGAAGGGTTGTGAGGAGACGACCCCTTCTCCGGGGTTCCTCAGGCCTCCAGAATCGAACTTTCTTTGCAAGTTCTTCATATCGCATCACATGACCTGCAAGACGAAGGCAGCATTCCCTCGCAATTAGAGAGATGTGGGGCAAAGAACCATAGAGATCCTTGTTGGTGATGTGGTCTTGCCAAGAAATGTTCATAACGTTACGAAGCAATCGGGTTATGGGTACCATCCAGCAATTTCTCCAGTTGTTTGGGTCAAGGTCCAGGATTCACACCTATAAAGAAGGATCGACTCAATTGTAGTTTTGAAGACCCTTAGCCTACTCCATCTGCGAACTGGAGATCTCCAAACTTTATGGAGAGCGTAAACTGCTGTCCACACCTGAGCATTTTTGCATTCCAAGTCACACTGAGTGTGTCTGCATTCCAAGTCTTGATTGGACTCGATTGGACTTCTGGCAACAGTAAGTGGAGCACACTCAGCAGAAGGATTAACGTGCATTTGCTTAATCTTTTCAGCATCAAGTACGAGCCCAATCGACCCAGTAGCAGTTTCAACCTTGTGAAGTACAAGTTCAGCTTTGCTCAACATGTCTGAGGAGCGCTGTGTCGTCAGTAAAGTCGAGGTCAGAAATGTGCTGAGATGGATGTCTGCGACTTCTATGCTGGGAGGGAATTAAACCATCCCAATCTTCAATCACAATTCTTCGGGCAGAGTCCAAGGCAATGGTAAACAGGGTAAGGATTGAGCCAGTTACCTTGAAGAACTCCATTGTCGATTTGAAAAGTTGCAGTCTCTCCTTCAGGAGTAGATACCACTGCAGAGGTATCTCCATACATAATTTCTATGGCCTTCACAATAGACTCAGGGATGCAATACGAGTATAGAATTTGGAAAAGCTTATTCTTATCAACCGAGTCGGGAGGCTTTCCTGAAGTCTAAGACGATAGCAGCCTCTTTTTGGTGGTTACGTACTTCCTCAATAGACTAAAACATTATGAATTGGGCGTAGGATCTTTTATAATTCAGAGCGAATTATGTTAAGGAGACGATTGCATGTTGTTGCTGCTGTTTGAGTTAAACTTATTCCACGGCAGTTTTCAGGAAGCGTTAGATTTCCTTTCTTGGGTATTGGTACAATGCCAGCTTTCCCCCATTCTGAAGGGCACTTCCCTCGGTATGTTTCATTGCAGAATTTCAGAGATATTTTCTTATCTTCGGAAGTCACCAGACTTCGATTGGGATACCAGAGACTGGGAGCTTTTCCAAGTTGCATTTGTTTCATTGCCAAGTCAAGTTCTGCTGAGGAAAGATGCCAGCAGTAACATTGGAATTGACCTCAAAAATGGGATCGATCGGATTGTTGGGCAGGCTCGCATTGTCAGAAGCGAGCAGTTTTTGGAAATGAGTTTTCCAGGAATCTAAGAGATTCTCACCTTGGATAAAAACGGTTTTAGATTTCTTTCCAGAAAGACATTTCACGAGATTCCAGGCATTACGGAATGGCACTGGTTGATTCCTCTTTATCAACCACCGCCCCCACCCCCACCAAGTGAATTGTGAAACCGCTTTTCCTGGGCTTCATCATTCGCATCACGTAATGCAACTTATGTTGTCGATACAGTCTCAGTCTGTGCACTGAAGACAGGTTCACGGGCAGCGTTTACTTCAGCAGTTCCTTGAACACTAGTTTTAACATGTTTTCTTGGTAGCAATAGTCAAACCAACTTTATTACTTGCATCAACAAAATCTTTATATGTGCTCAATTGATTTCTTTCGAATACATCCCATTCAGTAGACATTTGATTTTCCATTCGGAAGGCAATGTGAGGATTGATAGAGACAATATCCCAATGAGTCTGGACAAGTTTGTGTTCTTTTTTGATCCAATGCTAAGCCTTATCTTTGCACAACCAATTATGTCAGAGCCAATAGGGTCTGATAAGGATCGAGCTTGAGAATCCATGATACTGTTACTCCATCTTTTAAGACAAAGGATGAAATCAATTTGAGATGGTTTTTTTTATTGTTTGGAGCACAGAATGCCCAGTCTTGATTTGGGTTTTTGAAAGAGAATGTTAGTAATTGAAAGGTCATGCTGATGTATGAAATCAAGAAGGAACTGTCCATTTCTGTTGGTGGCGCGATGGAAAGAAAAGCCGTTCAATACCTGGGCATTAAAATCCCCTCCAAGTCCAAGACAAGAATGTGTAGGGATAGATGACATTATCTAGGTGAGGCTTTCATAGAACTCCGCCACACTTGATAAAGCACTGACGTTTGTTAGAGAGTAGCAGGATACAACACACGTTTTATGGCTCTTTTAAATATTGCAAATACAATCCGATCCGACACTTTGGTGATTGATATAAGGTTGTTGAGTAAAGAAGATTTAAGTATTATTCCAACTCCACCAATTGCTTCTCCTATTCAACGACATATAATGCTCATGTTAGAAGCTCAAAGAGTAGACAATTTGCCAAATAGTGTGAACCAGCAAAGAGTTGAAAAACGATTGGCAATTAAGCTTAGCACCAAACGCATTCCCATGTCACACAACCACGAGCTGCAGATGCCATCAATTATTGTTAGCGAATGGATATTGGACTGGGATTCAATTCTGAATTCAGCCGACTGGTTGCATCATTGCTGATGCAGTTCCACCTATACGTAAATGCATGAATTTCTAATTTGTTCAAGGGGGTCAGAGACAACTGGCATACATTCACCAAAGATGCCATAGGATCTTCAATGTCTATACCAACGAGCCCTGGCAGGTGGGTTCTCCGGCTTAACATACTTCCATGGGACGGCATGCACATTGATGTCTCACCCTGCTTGGGCAACACAGGGGTGACAGTTAATAGCTATCTCGAGATTTGAACCTGGGCTAAGACAGCTCAGAGGTGTGTACGCAAACTTCTAGGGGCTGGGCTATCCTGACAGTCCAAGACAACAGTACCAATAGTTGTTGCTTCTCAATGATAACAGATAAATGCTACATTTTCCACTCATTAACATGGTATTTCAAAATAAAAAGCCACCTCAAGGTTTACAATTTGTTTCCTGTTGCAAAAAACAAACAAAAAACAAGATGTAAATGTGCATTTCTGCGAAGCTCGGCCGCATCAAACTGGTTGCAAAAAGGTGGCCGAAGTGTTAATATTTTCAATTAATCCCTTGCACATAACAATTGAAAGTTTTCAGATGGGAGTCTTTGTAAAGTTTGATTTTTTCCAAAAGCAAGTGAAGATGAAACTGAAAATAACATTTTCATTTGTACATTATCAAACAGTTCGAAGTAATCGCATAATGAACCTGTAATAATAAATAACAATGATTACACAAACACAATCAGCATTTGTAAATAATCCGTTTTCTCACAATGTTTTGGTGTGAATAAGAGCTGCAGATTTTATTCTCGCCAGGAAGAGAAGGTTCAACCACTTTCGGACGATACTTGGAGGACCTCTCAACATGTCCGCCATCATATTGTCGACGGGAAAGGTCAGCTGCCCTAAATGCTTCAATCAAACAGTGTGTCTATCAACAAACGGGGCTCAAGGACGATTGTACACAGGACATGCATGAAATTTCTGTTCATACAAGCATATAAAACTTCATGACAATTTATTACATCCATATAATGAGGGAGATTCAAGGTATACAATGAACACTACACCACAGTTGCTTGCGGAAACCTTGACAGTAAACATTATGGAGTTGCAAGGTCACTTCTTGCTTTGTTTGAATGATTGAAAATACTGGAGTTAACTTTGAATACTAGCTGAGGCTGACCCCTGCATTTGTTTCATACAATGAAATGGTGATGCAATATCATACTAGGCGCGTCCACATAAACCTGCAGTGTCACCTGAATTACTGATATTATTTCACGCACATCTCAATTGGACTACAATACATGCACAAATCAAAGTACTTCAACACTTGATTTCCACTTGACAATTGAACCACAATTTACCACATGATACGATTTACATAACTATATATATATATAACTATATATATATATATATATATATATATATATATATAACTATATATATATATATATATATATATATATATATATATATATATAACTATATGTATATATATATATAACTATATGTATATATATATATATATATATATATATATATATATATATATATATATATATATATATATATATATATATATATATATATATATATATATTTCCCACCCGCTGCCCCCCCCCCCACCACCCTAAAAACGAAAGTCAGAAAAAACATGTCAGGATGGAATCCCCCAAAAACAACGAAGCAAGTTAGAAATAACACCACAATCCTTTTTCTGATAGCCATGACATATTTTGGACATTTTCCCTCACAACAAATAAAATACTGTGGTGGGGACAAAATAGGGGGCAATGGGGATAAAGTAGATTAGTTGTACCATTAGTACATGTTCAGCACAAGTGTGCGATTTCTGTTGTAAAAATGATAAGAGTACGTGTCGAAGTTTGTTCAGGAGATGGTAATCGCCACCCCTCCTCCATAATGTGTCTACAAACGTTCCGCACCGTTCCCACGACCCCCCACTTGGATTTAAATCGGAGGCTCCCAAAAAATTTTGACCACGACAAAAAATTTAAAATCTCATGCACCTGGTAAATAGTACCAGCACCTACCATAAAAATTGTTGGAGAAAATGTTTTTGACATGAAAAACCCCCCTCAAAAACTGGAATTTGTGAAAAGGTGACAAGCTGCCAAATTTGAATACAGTATATGGCTGTAAGATCAAGCAGCATGTCGAAGCAAAATATTGCAATACAGCCATTTTTCATTATTTTTGCCTCTCTTGTAAGGTGGTCCTTCTTTACATTTAAACTTGCTAGTATTTAAAATGTACAGTTTTTCATTTGGGGGGGATAGGGGGTCATCCGCGACCATCAGAAGGTACTCGCGACCCAAGTTCAGGTTGCGACCATGGGTTTGGGAACACCTGCTTTAAATCATTCCCTTTACAATGTCTATTTGCTTTTATTTAAAGTGAATTACCAACAAGTCGGCTCAGTGGGCAAGGCTATGCTCACCCCCCCCCCCCCGCCACCTCCCTGAAAAAGTAACGCTTTTTTTTTAACCAAAGAACCACCAAAACCACCTGAAACCGCTCGCAATAGTGTATGTGTTGCAAGGTCTGACAGAGAACCAATCGGCGCACAGTCGCAAGTAAGACAAGCTGAGGGGCGTTTGCAGCTCGGGGATGTTAGAAGTTGAGGCGTAGAGCTCGAAGAGTCGAGTCGAGTATGGTGAACGAGTGGGTTCGGGGCAGTTAGAGTTGGGCTCAGAGAGTTCTTAACACAAGACTACAAGTGTGACACGAGGTACTGTGCCGCTGAACAGACGCGCATACCCCAAGCCCCAACAAAGCTGGATGTTGTCCACCTAGACAATCTATCCCCCTCCCCCAAACTCCACCACAATAGCTCTCCCCCTCACCGCCCCCCCCTCGAACCACAGCACCGACCACATGCAAACGACAGGATGTGGGGACAGGTTTTCTTTTGCGTCGTGTGACCCTGTCTGTCTTAATATCTGTCATGGAAAAGAAATAAAGATAATGATAAGCCATCGAAGCTTGTGCAATTAATTGTAGTCATAAAAACTGCGACACGTGTGAATTTGTTCTCTTGTTCTCCACATTCCTTGGAAACCATTTATTAAACCTGTTATCATCCTTGGAATGTCGGCATGGTGTGTGGTTCATGATCTGGCATAATAAACACGGCATGGTTCAAGGAAATTTGGTGCGAAATCCTCATGAGGTTGTAAAATTGCAGTTAATTTCGTTGGGCTTGCTCAGCCCCACATTCTAATTAATGGGGAAATTACTGGAGGCGACAGACCTCAAAGTTTCTGCACATCTGAAATGGAAGAAAGGATTTCGGCTTTCCCAGATGATGGTCTTTCTAGACAAGGCGTTGCTAAATTGATCGTCTGGGTGGAGGATTTGACGAGACCACGCAATGGACCACCGTTACAATACACAATTACACAAACCACCACCACAAATCTACAATTCCCTCCCACATTGACCTCTTCATACAATTGATACTGGACTGGCAGGTTCCCAAACCCAGGGTCATGACCCAAACTTGACCCCCCCTCAAAATCTCAGTTTTTGAGGGGGGGGGTTACATGTCAAAAGCATTTTCTCTGACAATTTTTATCATAGGTACACTAGGTATCAGTATCATTTGGGTTGCGAGGCAAATGTGATTTCAAATTTTGGGTAATGGACAAAAAAAAGTTTGGGAACCACTGGCCCTCGAGGTAGGCAAACTCACTTCTGAGCTGTCTAGCCTGGGTTTGAATCTTAGTTCAGCTACCAACTGTCATCCTGGTGTCTCGCAGGCAGGACAAGTATGCCATCCCTCAGATGTACATTACACTGGGCGTCCCATCTGCAATCATAAGTTGTTGGACGTTAAAGATCCCACGGTGTCCTTCACGAAGAGCAAGCGAGCTATCGCCAGCACCCTGGACAAATTCCAAATCAATTCCCTAACCTGCAGGGAGTACGGCACCAGAGGCAAAGCCGCACTCCCAGCAATGATGGAACCAGCAGCCCCGGCTGCATACAAAATAATTACAATTGTTACTATTGCGACACAGTCACCCATGCCAAAAATGTCAAAATATGTCATAATGGCAATATGTAAAAGGATTGTGACATCAGTGAGACCATCCCGAGCTCGTTTGGCATTTTTTTTTTTTTTTTAGAATACCTTCCCGACAGGTTTTTGTTTATTTCTTTCTGACTGGTCATATATAGGCTTCATTGGGGCATCATCCACATTAACATCCATTGGCACTGTTATCAGAAAGCAAAATGTGTTGTTTCCAGAAAGTCCTTACTCGTATCCAGGTTTTCAATCACAGCCTTAATCTCCGGTTGAAGCTCAGTTGCAGTGCGGCTCTGCATCGTATCCACATCTTCATTTCCAATCAAGCCTGTACACTGGATTGTACGAGTCGGTGGCAAAAAGACACGACCCTCTGCCTCAAGGCCAGCTTGAAGTTTTGACGAGCCCTCCCTCTGGAACTTCCTCGTATCCACATACTCATCTTTGTATAAGGCTGCAATCACTCCACCAGTCTTTGGTACATAGACTGCACCAGTCTTAGACCCTAGATGAGATTCTAATAAGGCCCCAATGTTATTGCTCGTTGTGTCCACATTCACCTTGTCTAAAATGACTGGTTGAGGGGGGTGCAACGTCTGTGGCAAAAATATCTCATCCTCAGCCTGGAATGTTGTTTCTGCTCGAGCAAAACCTATCAGGCCACACGTCTTAATGATATTCTCATTTCCAGGCATCACTGCTGCATGCTTCACTGAACTATTCTGTGACTCAAAGAGCTCATTTGGGGGATTAGCCCTTGGTTGAGGCTGAGAAAAGGCCTTGATATGGCTCTTGGTTACATTCAAGTCTTTAAACATAACTGCATGCTCATCTGCACAAGTCTGTGGAACAAGGATGCGCCTCTCAGCCTCGAGACCTGCTTGAAGTTCAGAAAAGGCTGCAGTGTTACAAGCTGTCACAGACATATTCCCATCACCAAACACGGTTGTTTTATCGAGTGCACGAGTACGTGGGGCAAAGGCACTACTCTGAGCAATAAGCCTTGGTTGAGATTCGGAAAAGGCTGCTGTGTGACACCTCGTCATTTCCATATTCTCATCTCCATATATGACAGAGTGCTCCATTGCACTGGTCTGTGGCACAAAGACCTGACTCGGAGCATTAAGCCATGGTTGAAGCTGAGGAATGGTCTCAGTGTAGTTCTTGATTCTGTTAATTTCTTTGTTTTCCAAAACAGGTGTTTTCTTCAATGTCTGAGTCCGTGGCCCAACAACCAGACTCCGAGCCTCAAACCTTGGTCTCGAGGGATAAAAAGCTGAAGTGTCACACTTTGTCATATCCATACTGTCATTTAAAAACACAGTCGTTTGCAACAACGCACCAGTCAGTGGCACAAGTAATTCATCAGCCTTCAACCTTGGTTGAGCTTCAAAAAAGGCCGCTGTATCGCACCGTGACGTATCCATATTCTTATCTTCAGTAACAGTTGTTTTCTCCGCTTCACGAGTCTGTGAAACAAAGATGAGATTCTCAGCATTAAACCCTGTTTGACGTTCGGATAAGGCCATGGTATGACATCCTGTCATAGCCATATTTTCATCTTCAAACACAGTTGTTTTATCCAATGCGCGAGTCTGTGGGACGGCGGCAACACTTTGAGCAATAACCCTTGGTTGAGATTCAGACAAGGCTGCTGTGTGACACCTTGTAATTTCCATATTCTCATCTCCATACAGAACCGAGTGCTCCATTGCACAAGTCTGTGGCACAAGGACCTGACGTGGAGCATTTTGTCGTGGTTGAGCCTGAACTAAGCTCTCAGCGCAGCTCTTGGTTGTGTTCATTTTTTTGCCTTCAAAACAAAGTGTTTTGTTCACCGAGTTTGTCTCTGGCCCAACAGCCAGACTCTGAGCCACAAACCTTGGATGTAATGTAGAAAAAGCTGAAGTGTCACACTTTGTCATATCCATATTGTCATTTTCAAACACAGTTGGTTGAAGCAATGAATCAGTCAGTGGCATAAGTAATTGATCAGCCTTCAATTTTATTTGAGGTTCACAAACGGCTGCTGTGTGGCAATGTGACGTATCCATATTTGTATCTTCAGTAACAGTGGTTTTCTCCACTTCACGTGTCCGTCGAACAAAGACGAGATTCTCAGCATCAAGCCCTGATTGATGATCAGACAAGGCCATGGTATGACATCCTGTCATAGCCATATTTTCATCTTCAAACACAGTTGTTTTATCCAATGCACCAGACTGTGGAACGACAACAACACTCTGAGCAACAAAACTTGATTGAGACTCGGAAAAGGCTGCTGTGTGGCACTTTGTCATATCCATATTCTCATCTCCATACACAACTGAGTGCTCCATTGCACTAGTCTGTGTGCCAAGTAATTTATCAGCCTTCAATTTTGTTTGAGGTTCAAAAGAGGCCACCTGGCGGCACTGTGATGTATCCATTTTCTTATCTTCAGTAACAGTGGTTTTCTCCACTTCACGAGTCTGAGGAACGAAGATGAGATTCTCAGCATCAACTCCAATTCGATGTTCAGACGAGGTCACAGTGTGACATCCTGTCATAGCCATATTTTCATCTTCAAACACAGTCGTTTTATCCAATGCACCAGACGGTAGAACAACAACACTCTGAGCAACAAGACTTGGTTGAAACTCGGAAAAGGCTGCTGTGTGGCACTTTGTCATATCCATATTCTCATCTCCATACAAAACCGAGTGCTCCATTGCACTAGTCTGTGAGACAAGTAAATGATCAGCCTTCGGTTGTGTTTGAGGTTCAAAAGAGGCCGCCAGGCTGCACCGTGATGTATGCGTTTTCTTATCTTCAGTAACAGTGGTTTTCTCCACTTCACGAGTCTGAGGAACGAAGATGAGATTCTCAGCATCAAGTCCAATTTGATGTTCAGACAAGGTCACAGTGTGACATCCTGTCATAGCCATATTTTCATCTTCAAATACAGTTGTTTTATCCAATGCACCAGACTGTGGAACAACGACAATACTCTGAGCAACAAGACTTGGTTGAGACTCGGAAAAGGCTGCTGTGTGGCACTTTGTCATTTCCATATTCTCATCTCCATACACAACTGAGTGCTCCATTGCACTAATCTGTGGGACAAGGACGTCACTTGGAACATTTGGCCTTGGTTGAGGCTGAGAAAAGATCTCCACATAGCTCTTAGTTGTGTTCATTTTTTTGTGTTCAAATGGAGTTGGTAACTCCACTATTTGAGTCTGTGGCTCAACAATCAGACCCTGAGGAGCCTCAACCCTTGGTGGAGATGCAGAAAAGCCTGAAGAGTGACATCTTGTCATATCCATATTGCAATTTTCGAACACAGTTGTTTTATCCAACACAACAGTCTGTGGCGCAAGTAACTGATCATGTGTCCTCGACCTTGGTTGAGGTTCAAAAGAGGCCACCAGGCTGCACAGTGACAAATCCATTTTCTTATCTTCACCAACAGTTTTCTTCACTTCATGAGTCTGTGAACCAAAGATGACATTCTCAGCATCAAGCTCTGTTTGATGATCAGACAAGGCCATGGTATGACATCCTGTCATAGCCATATTTTCATCTTCAAACACAGTTGTTTTTTCCAATGCATCAGACTGTGGAACGACAACACTCTGAGCAACAAGACTTGTTTGAGACTCGGAAAACGCTCCTGTGTGGCACTTTGTCATTTCCATATTCTCATCTCCATACATGATCGAGTGCTCCATTGCACGAGTCTGGAAGACAAGTAATTGATCAGCCTTCGATTGTATTTGAGGTTCAAAAGAGGCCGCCAGGCTGCACCGTGATGTATCCGTTTTCTTATCTTCAGTAACAGTGGTTTTCTCCACTCCACAAGTCTGTGGAACAAAGATGAGATTCTCAACATCAAGTCCTATTTGATGTTCAGACAAGGTCACAGTGTGACATCTTGTCATAGCCATATTTTCATTTTCAAATACAGTTGTTTTATCCAATGCACCAGACTGTGGAACGACAACACTCTGAGCAACAAGACTTGGTTGAGACTCGGAAAAGGCTGCTGCGTGACACTTTGTCAAATCCATATTCTCATCGCCATACAGGACTGAGTGCACCATTTCACAAATTTGTGGCTCAAGGACCTGACTCGGAGCATTTGGCTGTGATTGAGGCTTAACAAAGGCCTCAGTGTAGCTCTTGGTTGGGCTCATTTCTGTGTGTTCAAATGGCATTGGTAACTCCAATGTTTGAGTGTTTGGAACTAAGACCTGACTGTTCACCTCAAGCCCCACTTGATGTCTAGAAGAAGCTGCTATGTGGCATCCTCTCGTTGCCATGTTGTCATCTTCAAACATGAATGTTTTCTCCACTGCACAAGTCTGTGGCACAAGGAACTGGCCAGCAACCTTTGGTCCTGCCTGTGTTCCAGAAAAGTCCATTGTGCGACACCTTGTTGTGTCAATAATTTCATTTTCCAGCACGATTGTATTCTTCACTGCACCAGGCTTCGGCTCCAATACTTGCTCATATTTTATCCCAGCCAGAGTTGGAATAAAAGCCAAAGGTAATGGATCATCTGAAATGAGAGGCTGAAGCTGACATCTACGTTTTGGTGGGTTTGGTTGACTTGGATCCATACGTACACCTCCATCCATAAACAAACTTTGATTTTGTCCAGCTTGCTTGATTGTTCCACTCGGGTCAGCACACTCCACAGCTGAAGAAATAGATGATGCATTACTCCATTTTGCTGTGTCAGACAGGTTCAACCGCATCATCACATCTGGGAAAGGAAACGACAATAATTACTCAAAAACAAAGAACAATTTAAAATATAAAAACACCACAAAACAAACCTTTTCTTCTTCTTTTTTTGTCTGGGCTGAAATGAAAAGGAAAATTTACAACAAAACAGCAATAACGAGAATGGCACTCGCTAGAGGGCATACCTCCGCCCCGTAATGCCTGATTCATGAGAACATATCGGGCCAAATACATTTTTGAGATATCGTGCTATATATCGTTTTTGGCCGGATCACTCAATGGTGAAGAATCACTTAAAAATTATAGTAGTCAGATCTGGATCTTCACCAAAATCGAATCACTTTGTCCTTGTCAAACATCAAACCTGTCCACCAAGTTTCATCCAAATCCATCTTCAACTTTTTGAGATATCCTGTACACAGACAAACAAACAGACAGACAAGACGGTAGGCGGACATGGGTAGTCGACTACCCAATAGAACCTGACGTGATGGGCCCGTTCGATGGGGAATGACCCGAGTATTAAGCACAAGAAAATTCATGATTCTAGCTTCAAGGATTAATGCTGCAGATTGTTTTTTCGTTAAAATACCCCCACATTGAGGTTTTTCGGCCGTTGCTAGGCAACGGAGGGGTCCTTATCTATGGTTCTTTCTCACACATAACTAGGACATACCATGAACCTACCATACCAATTTCATGTATATCTGACTCATAGTCTCTGAGATATAACGAACTTCGTTTTTTTTTGTTTTCGACCAGGTTTCATTCAAAGTCTATCTTCTCCGACAGTTTTCCTAAGATCCGGCTGGAAATTTTTGACAATATGGCAGAATGTACTGCCCACAGTCGCTCGTGGCCCGATTTTTGAAAAAATAATTTTTTTATGATTTTTCAAAAATTTCAAAGTCCCGTTGCTAGGCAACGGTGGTGTCCATAGCAACGGTTCTTATTTACACACAACTAGGTTATGGTACGAACCTACCAAGCAAGTTTCATCGAAATCGCCATTGTATTAACGGAGCACTGGACCGAACAGAGGGACAGACAGACAAACATATTGACGGAAATACTGATAATAAGGGTAGAACAAATCTCAAAAAAAAAAAAAAAAATTGAATTTTTTTTTTCTCGACTCGATCGACTACCCAACAGACAGAAAGAGGTGAAAAAAACCACCTCCTTCACCTTCGGTGGTGGAGGTAATCACACTATATATATATATATATATATATATATATATATATATATATATATATATATATATATATATATATATATATATATATATATATATATATATATCGTGTTTGGCCCTATCTCTCAATGGTTAAGAATCACTTTACAAATTAAATAACTTTTATCCAGATCCGGATTCGGACTTCACCAAAATCGAATCTGTGTCATGGTCACACACCCAACCTGTCCACCAAGTTTCATCCAAATCCGTCTACAACTTTTTGAGATATCCTGCAAACAGACAGACAGACAGACAAAGAGACAAACAAACAAAAACAGAGCAGGGTGAAAACATAACCTCTTTCACCTTTTGTGGCGGAGGAAACTAGAACGACATTTGGTAGAGTACATTCCTCCGCTATATACATTTTGTATATCACTAATAGGACAGATCTTCATCCGGACTTAAAACAAAATCGAATCGGCTTGTTCTTGTTACCTTCCCAACTCATCCACAAAGTTTTGTCAAAACCCATTTACAATTTGAAATATGGTATACATATGTTTTTGAGTCACATATTTCAATGGCAAAGAATCACTTTCAAAAATTGCATTTTCCGGATCCGGATCTTCACCAAAATCTAATAATTTCATCCTCGTCACACACCCAACTTGTCCACCAAATTTTGTCCAAATCAGTCCGTAACTTTTTGAGATATAATGCTCAGACAGACAAACAAGAAAGATGTCATGCAGAGCACGATACTTACGAATATCCATAAAACAAATTTGACCTTTAAAAAAATAATTGGTGGTTGAATTCAATGGCAAAATACACAAATCCTCTTCCAATGTCAAGTCAAATGGATGAAAAGTGACAATTTTAGAAACGACTGTCAACTTTTTGGCCTATGTTGACTTCTAAAATACTTGTTTGTGGAATTCAGTGAACTGATATGCAAATCCTCTTCCAATTTCAAGTCCACGGGATGAAAATTGAGGATTTTATAAATCCCACCTAAGTTGTTGACCTTTGGCCTATGTTGACCTTATGATGAAGGTTGACCTCAAAAATTATGTGGTTGAACTCAATAACCAAATATTGAGTTGACTCCCCTTCAAATTTCAAGTCAAATCGGATGAAAATTGAGGACTTCAGAAATACGACAAATTTGTTGACCTTTTGACCTCAAAAACAAGAAGCTTATGACGAACTCTACCATGTGGTGAAGTTTCGTGAAGATCAGTTGAAAATTGTGACCTGTAGGTGATAAACATAAAGACAGACGGACAAACAGAATAATGCACGCAACCAACCAATACACTTGAAAAAAATCTTCGATTTTCGCAAGAAGTTGTGCATAGGGTCCAAATACTTGCCAAGTCCAAATAAACAACAATTGCCATGGAAACAGCAATTTGGGAATTTCGAACATTTGACCGATCAAGTGTTTTTCACGATTAAATGTTACACATATATTTGGCTGCTACATTTTGCAAATTGTGGCCTAATTGGTGTTTTGCAGGTTTTAGATGCCCTTGACCTTTGACTAGGTTTGACCAAATCTCACTCACATTTACCATTCATATGTACAAATAAGCTGTGAAAGTTTCAATTTGATATCTTGAAAAAAAATATTGAGGTATGGAAAAAATAGGATGACTGCATCTGTAGCTTATCTGAGCTCTGGCCTAATGTTGTAATTCTAATTTGGTAGCATTCTGACTGGTGGGTTGAGAGATGAATTTTTTTTTAAAGGAATTAATGCAATTTCCCCAAAAGTTGATCAAGTTGGCCATTTTGACACACTTCCGGTAACGTGATCGGCATTATCTCCGTAATTTAACATCCCTACCCTGGCCTAATGTTGTAACTCCAATTTGGTAGCATTCTGATTGGTGGGTCTGGAGAAGAAGATTTTTAAACAAATTTACTATGCCGGACATTTTGACCTATTTAAAGTCGCGTGACTGGAACGAGCTTTGCAATCCCCGTTAGTCGGGAGCGGAACGTTGCTGCTAAATTTCACTAAGATCAGCCCAGCAGTTTGGCCGGAGACATCGAAATAGGAGACGGACGGACAGAGCATGATGACAATACCTGATCTGGAATTCAAATTCCAGATAAGCTAATAATAAATTCACAAAAATCCCCGGTTGATGATAATGGGGTGGAAATAGTCATGGGAACTGTTGAGATGTCAAAATTGTTAAATCGATCTCTCTGATTTTTGATGAACCGATTATGACCCCAATATTCAATCTTTTGAAATTCAAAGTGAAGAGGATGAAAATTGATGAATTTTTGTGACCGAGCTTTGACCTTTTGACCTCAAAAAATAGGCTTGTGACCCAATATGGAAACGGTGTTCAAATTCTAAGTCAATCGGATGAAAACGGATTTTATGTGAGCTTTGACCTCAAATGATATGCTTCGAGGTTTTGATTGGTGAGCTAATTTAGTGAACCAACATGCAATTTCGATTCAATCGAGCAGAGTACCACCGTCTGGGTGAGTGGAGATTGCACATTATTTGCTTTAAAAAGCATAGTCTGTACATTGCAAGAGTAACCACCTATAGATGTTTGTGTGATGTGCATCTAAAGAGGTCAAACAGGTCTATAGGTCTAGGGTGTGTAAAGGTCGAAAGGATCCAAGTTGCCCAAAGGGTCTTTAGGGGTCTAAATATCTAAGGGTGAAGGAGACCAAGCAGTCTCAAGGGTTTAAATATCTTCAAGGGTCCAAGGGGTCATAAAAGGTCTTAAGGGATATGAAGTGTCAACATGGGCCTTGAAGGTGAAGCGGTCCAAGTGGTCTAAAGGGTCAAAAAGGTATAAAATGGGCTAAAGGTGTCAAAAAGGTCTAAGGTGTCTAAAGATCTAAAGGGTATGTTCCAACAGTAGTTGCACGTCTCAAGGGTCAAATAAGTCTAAAGTATCCAAAGAGGGTTCAATGTATCTCAAGGTCAAAGGGTCAAGGAATCTTAGTGGTCTCAAGGGTCTGAAGGATGTAAAAGGTATTCAAGAGTCTAAAATGTATGTTCCAATACTCCGTAATTAATAGACGTAGTCAAGGTTTAATAAGTACTAAATAGGCGTACTCGCAGTCCAACTCACATTCAAACGGTACGTGATTAGTAAACATACTCAAATTAGTCGACCAAGGCTACAAGGTCCACCCATGTTTTTCAGTTTTATACAGCAGATATCAAGTAAATTGCATGAAAAAAAAAAGTCGACGATTTATGTGATTAACCTTTTGATATTTTCCATTGACAAAGACAGACAAACAGACAGACAAATAGACAAACCAACCAATATTCTTGCAAATGTTCGATTTCGCAAGTAACCAACAAACAAACTGACACAAATGCAATCCGATCTCTGGTGAAGGCAACAACAGCGAGAATATTTCATTGTACCTTTAAAATCACACTTCTCAACCACTTGTTGAGGTGTCATCGCAAGATTTGCAGTCGTGTTTCCACTCGCAATGGATTGATCATTCTGGGGAAAATATCCGCACAGACAGCAGAAACTTTAAATAATATAATAAAAAATATAGTCAACAGAAACACAGTGCACCAAAATACTGCAGGAGCTCATCTATTTTTTCAACTTTGCAACCATTTCTTTACTTGTTGACAATACAATGCTAAACAACAATCATGTACGAATAAAATGTGAAGAATCACATAAGTGCTGGCCAAGGCCCACAGGCAGACACAAGGTATGAGCACATTGATCAGCAACACACCTGAACCAGAAATAGCCATATTGAAAGGTGGGTCCATTCAAAATACAATTTAGTTCAGGCCACATCGTTTGGTTATTTGTGAAGGCGTCAAGGCACACCAGGTTTTCAACACAAACAATGATGTAATATGAAGGCATACTACAGAGTCAGCAGTAAGAGCAGTCTCAGTCTGAGTAACAGAGTGCTACATTCGCAGTTAAGAACTTGAGTAGTACTTGTAGTTCTGCAAGGTGCAGCGAGTGGAGTGCAACAGAGATGGTTTGAAAGAGACAGCGAAGTACCTGTTCCTTCCGTCACCATCTGCCAGCACGGGTGTTTTCACACGCATCCAAGCTCGACGGCATCGACATCCGACATCCGACAAGCAAGGCAGATCTCATCACCCCCGACCCATTTCACCCAATCAGTTTATCCATCGCTCACTTCAGTTATATTTTTATTTTCTCCCACACCCCCCCTCCAACTCCCTCTCTTTAAACTGCTCTTTTCTTCCTGTTACATCCCGATGTATTCTGTTTTCGTGTTCCTCCACAACCCTCGACTCTATGTACAACAAAAGTGATACAATCTACCCTCGCTTGTTCTCTGTTCATCGGTATAACAATAAATCAGTTTAAATTGCTTGTGTAGAGATTTTTTTTGTCTTGTTACAGGTCCTAAAGGAGATTGTGCACTTGGGTTGGAGGAAGGGTTAAGAAACTTTTTTTTCTTATTTATTAACTGTTGTATTTATATTATTTTTTATGTATACCTTGTCATGGCTCGTATGAGAGCTAACACACAATGCACAGCAAGGGGGGCATGAGACAAGAGGGGCGGGAGTGGGAAGGACAAAACAGTGGGGAACAGAGACACCAGGAGATCTGTGGAAGGGAGAGGGATGGGGTGGGGAACATAGGGTATACAAGATGGACACCCAGGGACTTTCAGGAAGGAAAGCAGGAAATTTGAAGGAGGTGGGTTTGGGGTGGATTAACGGGGGTAGAAAAGATTGAGGATTTAGATGGTGGATGATAAGAGGTGGTGGTGAACAACTGTTTTGAAGGCCTGGAGGGAAGAATGGGATTGAACAGAGTGAGGGAGTTTATTCCAAAGGCGAGGAAGAATAGGAATGAAAGGGTGAAGGTGAGCAGCGATTCGTGATTTTGGTAGTTTTACCACAAGGAGGTTGCTGGTGGACCTTGAGTACTTTGCAGAAATATGGTGGGGACAAATCGCATACAAAAGTGGGGGGGGGGGGAGGCGAGAACGGAGAGGAGACGGTAGAAGACAGAAAGACCACCGACCTGCCTGCGGTGAGAGTGAGAAGCCCAATGACTTAGCCTCACCACGGGAGATACCAATTATCCGAAATGCCTTGGTTTCCACAACGTGAAGCCGAGAAAGGTGAGAGGCAGGAGCACCAGCCCAGACGGGAGAGCATTACTCCATCAGGCTGCGGACAAAAGCTTTGTATGTGGTCAGGAGCTCAGGTGGGAAGGAAGGACTTTGCACGACGGAGAATTCCCAGTTGGCGACTGGCTTTGAAGGCCAGGTTGGAAATGTGGCTTTCCTAGGAAAGATCATGGCAGATAGCGAGACCCAGAAGCTTAAAAGAAAGGACTTCTTCCAGAGGATTGTTGAGAAAGTAGATGGGGGGGGAGGGGTGGGGTTCCAAACGGTCCTTTCGGAGAGATATAGTGAGTGTGAGATTTGTCCGGATTGAAAGACATGTTCCACGGGCTGGACCAGTTTGTGATTTTACCCAGATCTGCAGAGCGAAGAATAATTCCCAAGATGAGTTGATGTTGGGGAAAGTAGCGATGGGAGACCAGTCTAGAAGTTTGATGGCTGCTTGAAGACCCTGACAGTCGACCTGAGTGAAATGCCAGACTCGACGGTGCTGAGGTGGTTCTCCAATAACAGCCAGAGAGATGTTTACTTTGACAAGGACGTGGTCAGAAGAACCAATTGGGGCGGAGGAAGAGCAGCAGATATTGTCAGGGGAATTTGTCAAAATCAGATCCAGAAGAGATGGAGTACCATTGGTTGAGATCCGGGTCGGGAAGTACAAACTGGCTCCTTTTCGTATCGGGCTGAACATTGAGGTGATAATTGTTGTTGACGTTTTATGAGCGCTTTACATGTTCGCTCGGTAATTCTGGCAAACGGCTGCTTTCTGCCGTTCGTCCAACACCACAAACATGGCATCGTAGGCCGGGAATGATCGCAAGAGGGGCGGTTTGTCACGTGCAATGATGCGCCAATAGGCAAGGTGGATTTGGATGAAGTTTGCTTGAGGCTCCACCCAGACGGGTCGCCTATAAAAAGGATGAGAGGACCGTTTTTGTCGGTCAGTTGGCGATAGCTGGCAGCAGTTCTTACAGCTTGGAGAGTTTTGCGACAGTTTGTGTCAGTTGGTGACAACTGGGCGACGGCTATTTTAAGTTGCAGTCAGATGGTTGCTTCAGTCAGTTGCAGTCAGATGGTTGGTGAGCTGAAGACAGTTGAGTTTGTGACGGTTGGTGTCGGCCTGGCAGCCTTACAGCTTCTTACAGCTCCTGACAGCTGTCCGTTGGTCGTGGCTCCTCACGGTGGGTGACGCTCAGACCGTTAATGCTGGTTCTGCTCGAGACCTGCTCTTGGCAGACATGATGCTTGGCGTCCCTGGTTCCTGGGGATGACGACGTGACGTCAATTGGCGTTCTTGCCTGTTTGCGAGTGGGTGCACGGCAAGGCAGGGTGCTGGCAACGGACAAGGCATGCTCACACATTTCGGGACGTTTTTGACGTACGACGACTTCTACTTGGTGAGAGAGACTCGATTTCTCTTCTGTAATGTCCGAGGTGCAGCGGAACATGGAGAGTGAGAGCGTTAGCAGCAACGCCGCTTTATTGCGCGCCCGGATGTACATCACTACCACCCCTCGCGGGCGAGTCATGCTATACGAAAACCCAACCACGTGATACAGCACATCTTCCCCACTGAATAATCTGCTGGGTACCCTTGTCACGTGTTTCATTGTTAATAAGGCATAGTGATAAGCATCTGCTCTTTGTCTGTTTTTCTGTCAATGCCTGATAAATTATTTATTTGCTTGCGATTATTTTTATTTTCACCACGTGGAAATAAAAAGCTATTTTTATTTAATTTTTTTCCTTATTAATAAATTCCTTGATGACGTTCCAACCTGTCTGTGCTTGTACTTTCCTTCCATTGATCCAGCATTGTCCGAACATTGATAGACTGGGAGGTAATTACCCAACTAATTGACCTGTCAGTCAGCATGCACCAGCGGTTAAACGCTCGGCTGCCCTAACTAAGACCAATCAAAATAAGATTGGTGCTTCGCCGAGGGCACTCTCCCCGTTCAGGAGCCACGTGACCTCTAGTTAAACGGCAGACACTGGAACTCATAGTTAACTGATTGGCGTTCATGGTTCTACAGCAACCCACCATATCACGAAGTTAATTGTGAGCGGTGGCCCAGGTCCGGCTCTTCAGAGGAATAACGTGGATTAACCCCCTCATAATACACTCGGTACCCGTGGCCATAACAATATATACATTGTTGCGGTTATGCAAAACTAGCACTCTCCCAAGACAATGGCACGCAACATATAGTGGTCCCGAGACTTATTCATTAGTATTCGTTTTAGATTATTCCCTTCCCTCAAGTGTCGTGGGTTGATGGGTCATATGCATTGTGTGGGGGTTAAAGCAGGTCTTTATTCCCATTCTTTACATCATTTTGCTTTGCTGTACATGACCCCTCTATCACGCAAGCATGCAGACCATAACGAACAGGTAGTTCATTGACATACACATGCCAAAACCATTCAAATCACGTGCCGTAATTCAACTGACATTTTACTACGATCTTCACCATACACAAACCACCAATGCAACAACACTCAAACCACCTCCAAACACCTTTATGATAAACACCACACCTTCGGACCCCAACTCAAGATTGCTGACACTCAACATTGACACAACAACCTCAACGACCACCTCCATTAAGAATCTCCACACTACAACCGATACGCAACACCATCACTGCTATCGCTTAACCACAGACACCATCGACACTCACCATCACCCTCTGGACCAGCAGGGATGGGGGAATGCAGCACACCATTGTGGATACTCAGATAGGAATGTTCTGGCACATAGCTTGAGACACAAGAGTGCGCGAGACTCCGTTCGACAATATATGGATATCCCTGAAGTCCGCTCAATTGTGGACTTCATTGCATGTTCAGTGCGCATCCACAACCGCAGAGCACGACCAAATACATGCCCACCATGTTAATCTCAGAGATCTGTCACATGGTAAAGTGCAGAGCAAACAGAGCCATACTCCACCACCGGACAACCGGATGGCTGGGGCCAATGTTGTGATAATTGCCTGGGACCAATGAGGATGGTGGAAAATATCAAGAGCTTGTCATGATCTGATTGTAGGCTCCTCCCTCCACCAGGGGATTATAAAAGCACTGTTCTCAGCTAAAATTTTAAAAAGACAGACAGTGGAGTTTCTGGAGTAGTATGTAGATGGTGGAGCAAAGGAGTGTGGAACAGAAGAGCCAGGCACCCTAAAGTAATATCAGACAGAATAGCATGACATTTACAGACTTCTTCACACTTCACCCAGCCTATGTTATCACACATTCTTTTCTACATTTCTGTGGATGGCATGAAAGAGAATCAATGATTACCCGGCTCCATGGACCCACTTCATTTACATTTTCCTCTGCAAATATCATTTGCACATCACTGCACCGTTCACTGCACCTTCCTCCGACCACGCACATTAGACACCTTCAATTTACCTCCTCCTTCCTCCCCTCAGCGAGTTGGCTGTGCGGGTCCCTCGACCTAGCCTGTTAATAGAGAGATCGAAACCACCTCAATCTCTCTCTCTCTACTATCAAAATTCCTTGGGTGCGATTCTGATGGCACCTGTCGTGTTCATGTGAATAAGATTGTAGAAGTTTCAGGATCGGTTTAGCTCTGCACTGTGTATACAATTCCTCTGTATACAATTGCATTTATTCTGCCACACCAAAACAATCCTTGCCATCCCCTGCTGTACTTTAACGACCTCGACAGGATAACAGGCTGAGTCAACCCGACCTGGTGTTAAATCAACAGCCCGAAAGGTGCTTGAACTCAAGACCCCAGGATCTTAAGCCAGGCACCTCAACCGTTAAGCCAACACCAGGCCTCCCTGCTGTACGGCTATTGCTTTTGTATTAAAACCTTTGATTGTTGTACCACATACTTTTCCTTTCCCTTGCTTGTAATAAATTGCTTTTATTACAAATGCACCCAGCTTGTCGTGTCTTTTCGTTCATCAAGCTAGTTCATCAAGTTCATCATAGTCCGCACATTAGTTTTAGCCGGGAAGTGCTACCCCCACCGATTTTCTCTGGTTAGCCAGCGTACACCAACTATCGCTCGGCAGTAATCCGAGTGTGCATTGAGGGCACAAAATCTCGCCAAAAGGTAAGGTACCACACAAAGTAGTGAAACCCTGCAAGGATTGGCAGTACCAATAGGCATTCGTGGTTGCTCAACAACCCACCGGGCCATGGAGTTATCCACAACTGGTGGCCTCAGGACTGGCAGCTCGGTAGGAATGAGTGCTTCCCCTCGTGGTTAGCCTCAAACCCAGTCCGAATAATATACAGCATATATATATAAACAGGAAATTATTTTTTACAAAAAAAAAAATCAAAAAAAAAAAAATCAACCAATGTCCATCCCACCCCATGAGCACCAGCCTGAGCCCTGAAACCCTCTTCCCATTCCTCTTTCTCCATTCACAGTCTCATGTACACACTCCTGACCCATAATCACCTTCAACACGAGTAAACTGCAAATGGATATGAATACAGAGATCCAGTCAAACTTCTGCAGAATTTCCTCACCTGAGATAGGTCTGGGATTGCACCTCTCACAAATGTTTGGAAACCTATGGGTAAAAATCAAGTCAGATGTTGGACAAACACATTCCAGCAGAAGAGCAATAAAGCAAGATCTGCAAATGAGTAGCATTGACCCCCTGATCAAAAAACAGGAAATACTGTTGGGGTTTGGGGGACTGAGAACATAATCAAATTGAAAAAAACAGAAGCAAACAAAAACTGTCGGACAAACACTGTCGGAGAGGAAAAAAAAAAATAAAAAAAATAGAGTTAAAGTATAAACTCGACTAACTCCACATCTCTCATTTTATCAAAGACGCACACTCTAATCATTCCAACTTTGAACGAGAAAGCATCCGAAAATGCAAAGATCATCTATCTGCATCCCCTTTGTATTCAGACTTGTTGTTCTTCTGTTTGCTAAATATAATGAAAACAGATTAAAATGAAATAAAATAAATTGACTTTTAGGTGACCATGGCATTTTGACCTCAAAAGCAATAGACTCAAAATGCAAACCCTGTTCAAATTTCAAGTCAATCGGATGAAAATTGACGATTTCATGGGATCTTGATCTTTGAACTAAAAAAAGAAAACAATCAGCTTCTCGCTTCTTATTGGTGAACCAATTCAGTGGCCCGATTCACAAATTCTTCAAATTTCAGGTCAAGCGGATGAAAATTGCCAATTTTATGTGATGTTGACCTTTTGACCAAATCATCAATTTGTCTTCTCCGTATTCTCAGAGTAAAGCTTTGTTGAAAATTTTCTGAAAAAGATGAAATGGCAAAAAAGTTATGAGACAGTCAGACAGACACAGAAGTGATTGCAAAACCCCGTCTATCGTTACGCTGAGGACGGGCTAACAATCCTTCCAAATTTCTGAATGGAGGTGTCTACATTTCCTCAATGAGAGTTCCTCACAAGAAAGCCTTCAAAATCACAATTACTTGCATAAACTCATGCCAGAACTGAATAAGGCAACTATAGTTCGTAAATCTCTCCCTTGACATTTTGCTCGCAAGAAACCAATGAAAAATATTTTTTTAACAATTCTATTTTATATCTATCCTCCCCTATTGCTTTTGATGAAATAAAATGAAACTTACACTGAACAGCTGGTTTTGTGTGCTTGTTCAACACCATACTGTGAGATAAACACATCCAGAGTGAAACATCATGTTTTGCACAAAATATTAAAACAAAAAAATTAATTAAGAGAAGGGTTGTGGTGGTTGTTCATTTCATTTCAACATGGCCAAGTGTGTACCTTGTGTTCTCAGACTGCACTAGCTCAACCGCTTCCTTCATTTCTGTAAACAGGGACAAACAAAAATCATGAAAAGGAAAAAGGAAAAAGGAAAAAGGGAAAAGGGAAAGTAACGATAAAAATAAACCATTTGGTTACTCCGATACTCACTTGTACAATGATGTACACGCTGCTCATCATCTTGACAAAACTCCCTGAAATACAAATGCGGCATTAAAACTGCACCACAAAAAAGGAACAGCTTGGTGGAGGTATCCAGCCCATCGGCAATGCACAAGGTGCAGTACATTTGGAACAAAACTGCACGACACAGAGATGCTGCATTTGGTGTCTCAAGCCCCACCGGTCATGGGAGTTCACCACAGGTCATGAACGTTTCAAAGGCTCGATTTGATCTGGACATGTTGCCACTGCTGTAGAGTGGTGGGCTTGCATCATGACACACAAACCCATTTCAATAACCTATCCCATCCCTTCAGGAATGGGACACCAACATATGAAAACAAAACATCTCACTTCTTACAGGTTTTACGATGTTCCCAGCAAACTTCGGAAGTTGGAAGTGTGAAATATCGGTAAATAGCAATTCAATTTTTTGTGAAAGTTAATCAGATATCACACGTACCGTCAAGTCTATAAATAAATTATGACATTGAAAAAGCTTTATTTCTGCTCAACATATTATAGTCCTGCAGCATGAGGCAAAAATAAAAATAAAAACAGGCTTTAGTTTTCGACCAACCGAGGCTGCAATAATAATATTTCTTCATATAGCTGGAATGAATCTTTCATTTATTGAGATCAAAAAACAATGTGATGACAAGCTAAAAAGTGAAGGAAATTTGCATGTCACCATTTTCCCTTTTTATCACATTAATTGTTCAATACAACACGGAGATAGATTATTTTGGTGTCGAACCCATGGCTTTCTGGGCCAAGAAAATGCAACAAAAGTATTTACAAAACTTTCCCATAAATACCGTCATGCCAGACAGCTTCGATTAACAAAATATTTTATTCCACCAACAGCCGAAAAGTTCCGAACGAAACTGCGTTCAGCAATCGCAACTTACCGTTCCTCAAGGTCACCCAACCGAAAGCCAAAATTTTGGCAGCAGCACGCACGGGAGGCTGAAAGATGGAAAACCTTTCTTACCTTTATAAAGAGTCTATTCACAAGGAGTACAGGGAGAGATGTGGACAGGATGTGGCACGGACAAACCGTGGTACGTGCGTGTCTGTCAGTCTATGTGTGTCTCCTCTATCGCTCCAAAACCATGAAAGCGAGCAGCCCAAAACATTGCATACCTACCAAGGGAATTCCAAGGGAGTGCATGAATGAAAACTGGGTGTTTGGGTAAATGTAAACACCCATTTTGAAGATAATGTAGGGGGTGCTCATCACACAAAAAAAACAAGCAGTCAGAGACTGGTACATAGAAATCGTCAACTTGACCTCTGACCTTATCTAATAAAAGCTGTCTCTAGAGAAGGTAGCGATGCCAACCAGAAGTTTCTACGATAATTCTGTACCAAACCATGAAAAATCGAATGTTTGACCTCACTGTGATCTTGACCTTTGACCGATTTTGACCAAAATATAATCAGCGCTAGCCATCACCCTCCTGAATCACGTGGTGTAATTTGACATTGGTAGCTTCTTCCGTTCGAGTTATCATGCAAACACACAAACACACACAAACACATGACGGAAGTCATCAATATACTTATGAAATCTTTAGATTTCGTAAAAGTAAAAATTAAGCCTAAAAGAGAAAATGGTGGCATGCCATCTTGGTCAACCCTCCGTCACATTGCTGGGTTCTTAAGCCACCATTTTGCTCGGCCTCAAAAATGCCTTGCCTTGGAACCACGATCACCTCTCACAGACGAATAAAAGTACAGTCAAACCTGTATGAAGACAAATCAAGGGAAATGGAAAAAAGTAGCCTTTTGAGACGAGTTCTTTCAAAACAGGCTTGCAGTCACCATTTTTCTGCCGTACAGTGACGATATTCAAGCATAAGTACCAAAATGTATACAGTAAGCAAACCTGCCTTGTTGACTTTTATTTACCCTTCTATTTATTTTCTAAAGTGATTAATTCATATCTCACTCGGTGACATTTTGGCAGTCAGGAAGCATTATACCTTCTTGAAGAAGTCCAGCAGTGTAATCTGTTCACACGTTTGGCACAGTTTGAAGAATTCAGCCTCAACCTTTTCCTCTATCTCAATGCAACTCTCAAGCAAAGCACCACAACCCTTGCTCACTGCAAAGACCTTCACGACAGGAAGACGTGCAACAAACATGTCGATGCTCTTGATGCTGTTCTCTGCAGGTAAACCGACATCATCCTCCTCCTCCTCCTCCTCCTCTTCTCCTCATCTTCGCTCATCATTTCTTTATCCTCGGCATTCTCAGCCACCCTGTGCTGAAGATCATCGATGGTAGCTGCCCACGGATTGTCAGATGGAGATGCAATTCCAGCATCTACAGCCACAGGTTCGCGTCTTTGCAGACAGAGTCCAGTTCGTCATCCTCATCTTTGTTTGCCTCCATATTATCACCATCTAAAGCTAAAACTCGACACCTCTCGAAACACTTCTGAGTGATCTCTTCATCCACATCCCAACATGACTGATGATCGAGTAGATGCCTTGCAAAACATTCGTTTGATCACTCTGCAGCTCATTTCAAGCTGGTCGCGCACTTTGATCACATACATTTTTATCTCCAACAGCTGATTATGCGATAACTTTCCGGGATTCACGAAAGAAGCCATAGCTCAGTGTTAATCAGAGGACGAATTTCACTTCGTTATCACACTGGAAACAGAGTCGAATGCGAAGACTGAAAACGCAATCCAAATCGGAGCAGACGATAGAAGTGAGTGCACAGAATTGATGAACGATAAAATGCAAATGCACCGAAACATGGAACTCAGAAATCTGTTCACAGAAATGCAATTTTTTAAAATTTTAACATGATCTATGGCTTGTATGGAGCTGCCACTCCCACATCTTACACACATGGACATCGTCGTCTGTCGACTTCCTCAAAGATATGTTTTCCCAGTGGTTTTTTGTCATGTTTTTGGACTTATGTTGTTGTATCTGTGTCTACTGTGTGTTTGAGTATGGTTTTGTTTTAATTTTTTGCCAATTTGAGAGTATTCGTCGGACTTTTTATATCGGGTTCTTTAAGGCCTAATCGTTTTCCTCATTTGTGTGCACGATCTTTCATTGCCCTCAGCCTTTCATTTTCACTAAAATCCCTTTAACACTTTCATTTCCTATCAATTATACCCTCTGTTTAATGTTTCACAAAAATTAAATAAAATAACCTTTCCCCTTTTACTTTACACTTCCCGCAACCACGAGACTTCCTTTTCCTTCTCCTCCCCTTCCTCCTCCTCCTCCATTTTGCCGATTCACATTTCCATTCTCACTTTGATTGTCAAGGTATTCACCATACACCTTCACTATCTTTTCTTCAACCTTTTTCTTCACTCGACACCTTTCTTACACACCAGTAACCTCTAAAAATAAATAAAAAGGCGGTCCTTCCTCCCGTACTAACCAATTGCCCATCTACACATCCATAATCCCACTCGAGCTGTGCTCAACTTGGCCTGTTGATCTGGTTGTATTGGGTTTTTTTTTTTTAATATTTCGTGTTCTTCTTTCTCCCATGTTAAATATTTTATTATATGATAATTCACTCTTCTTTTTCCTCTTCAAAATGCTGCATTCAAACCATCTCTCAAAATTCCAACTCTTACAACTTTTCTTTTCTCCATTCTCTTAACTAACCATTATTCCACCCCTCCCATCACATTTTTAAACATATCTCTGTCTTGAAAATCTCAAGAACCCCAATTTGCAATGGCTGTTCGTTTTCCATCAATCTATTTTTTTGTTCACCTTCAGTATCAAACCATTCACTGTCTGTTCCCTCCTTTACTTCGACTTCCCATATCCGAACTACCCTATCCCTTACCAGCGTCCCACTTCATTTCCCCTCCCTTTACTTCTTCCTACCCCCATTCCTTCACTACCTTCCCCCAACACATCACCTTCAAAACCTCCCTCTACCACCTCCTCCTCCAAGCTTATTCCTTTTCAAACCTCCTTTCTCTTGCCAAAACACCCACCTCCTCAAATCTATCTCCTCCTAACACCTCCTCCCCCAACCCTTCCACCTTAAATCCCCCCCCTCACTCCCCTTTTTCAAAACTGTGCCCCCTCGCATCCACAAAGCTGCCTCCTTCACACACCCTCTCTCAAACTCATTCCTCCACCTCCTCCAATCTTCAACATCCCTCTGTCCCCTCTTATATTACTCCCCACTATGCCTCATCCCACCACCACCTCGACTTTTGTCCTCTTTCCCCTTATCCTGCCCTCTCCCCTCGTAGCTTTTCCAAAATCTCTATCACACTGTCAACAGCTTTCGCTACCTCCACCTCTCGTTCATCGTCTTACCTTCCCATCTCTTATACCCAAAGCCTCCTCCCCTCCCTCTTCCTTAACGGTGTGGACCTCAAACACCTGGGGCCTTTACTCAAAACTGACAGATCTCGACATACAGGTTGCCACTAACAAACCAGACATAATCTGATTAACAGAAACTTGCCTCCTTTAAGACATCTCAGACTCCTTAGTATCTCTCCCTGATTACTCCCTCTTCCGGTATGATAGAGCTGAGCATCATCCTTGTGGCAGAGTTGCTCTCTTTATCATTCCTCACTCTTCATGCACTGTTTCACTCCACCATACCCCCAGGAGAACCTCTGGCTATGACTCCTCCTCCGCTTCCACCTCTTGTTTATATGAGTGATGTACTATCCGTCCACCAAACAGTGATGACCCCATTTCCATCTCGCTCACCAACATAGACTCACCCAACTCTCTTGTCCACATATGTGCCAATTTCAAGTGTCATCATGCCAGTTGGCTGGGTGTGAGTACCTCACACACCTTTCATGGCACTTCAGCAAAGGATTTGTGACTCATTGGGACTGACACAATCTGTCAACTTCCTGACCTGAATCTCAGTCAATCTTCTGGATTTGGTTATGACCAATTTAACTGCAAATGTTTGCTGTTCTACTGCTCCTATCAGTTAATCTGACCATATGCTTGTTAAAGTGGGCATCTCTCTGACCATTCTCAGAGAGCCACCTCAGCATTTCACTCAGGCCGACTGGCAGGGACTTCGAGACTGTTCTCCCATTTTTACTGTATGACATCAACTCATCCTGGGAATTTTTTCAAAGAAATTTGCTCTCATGCACAGACTTATCCCATCTCTTCTTCAGTTGTCATAACCTTCCTCACACACATGGAACACTGAAGCCTGTGGTGAGGCAATTGCCCTGAAACAACTTGCCTTCGCCTCATGGAAGGCAAATCCACCTGAAGGCAATTTCAGTTTCTTCCACAAAGTTCGACACAAGTGTATATCTCCCCTTATGAGAGCGAGGAAAGGACATCTTCCTCATGTCAAGACGGAACTCTCAAACCTGTCTCCCTCCACAAAATCCTGGTGGTATCTGGTTAAGTCTGTTTCTGGTGCATGTTCCCCCTACATCCCCTCCCTTACCTCAAATGGCTGCACAGCTGACACTGCCCACGAAAAGACTGAATAACAACTCTGTTTGCTTCAAAATTGTGTCCCAAACCCATTGCTTTCTGCGATCACCTTGCCCAGTCACACCCAGCTGCTCTTGGACTCTGTCCTTTTCTTCAGACAAAATGGAGAGTATGCTATTAAACTTCAACTCCGATTCTGCAACCGGACCAGACAGCATCAGCCCACATGTACTAAAAACCTGCTCTGCTCCTTTTGCACATCCTCTCTCATTTGCTCAAGGTCATATGCCATCCACTTGGAAATCAGCAAACATTTCCGCTTTCCATTAAAAGATGCAAAAACAGATCCCTGCAACTACAGACCAATCAGCCTGCTCCCAATCATCAGCAAAGTCAAGGAATCCATCCTCATTTCTGTGATGTAACAAAGTTTGAATGAAAAATGTATATTTTGCTCCGCACTATCTCCACTGCAGAGGACAAGCGCACTCTTCCCCGGTCTGGCAGGACGTGTGCATGGTTTTTTTTATACCGATGCATTGGTAGTATTCCATATTAAAGAAAAGGTGATTTTAAACTGCAAGTGTTGGTTAAACTGCCTGGAGCATTCTTATTCAAGAATCGGGACACATAGGCCGTTCCAGGATAGCTGCCACATTAAATCCTTCCTTTTCTCCAATGGCTTGATCTACGATCATCAATTTGGTTTCAGACCAGGTCACTCTACCCTGGACATGCTGCTTTTGCTTTCCTAACAATGGATAGATGTCCTCAATGCCAGTCATGAGATCAGAGCCATATCACGAGCTTTTGATACGGTCAGGCACCCCGCACAGCTCACCAAACTCTTTTCATATGGTATCCAAGACGGTCTCCACTCATGGCTCGTGGACTTCCTCTCCTGTTGTAGTCAACGCATGGCTCTTAATGGAATTCTCTCATCCTGTCCAGGCAAGAGTTCCTCAAAGCAGTGTACTGGGCCCAGTGCTTTTTCTGGTTTTTTATCAATGATCGCTCTGACTCTGGAAAATCCTCATCTCTTTGCAGATGACACCACCCTCTGCCGTACCACGTCACCCCCTCAGATTGGCAGGCAGCAGCCTCTACACTCTCTGCAGACCTGGATAAAATCACAAGCTGGTCAAACACTTGGAACATGGCCTTCAATCCTGACAAATCTCACACTCTCACCACATCTCTCCAAAAGGACCGTCTGGAAAAAAAAAGAACCATCTCCCAGAGCAGTCGGGCTTTACACCAAAGAGATCAACGATTGACCGTTGTCCTTGCTCTTCGGGTCCTCACCGAATGCCGATGAGTTTCGGCAGGGGCTGCTCACAGCGGATATTGATCTTCACAAGGCATTTCATTCAGTGAATAGCGATGCCCTCTGGAGGATTCTCAGCCTTTATGGGGTGCCACCAAAACTGATCAATCTGATTTCTGAGAATGCTGTGAGGTGTCGTGGTTCCATCTCTGACTTATTTCCAGTTGTTACTGGAGTTCTTCAGGGGTGTGTACTGGCCCCCACACTTTTCAGCGCTTATATGGACTGGATTCTGGGGAGGATGACGAAGACATCAAGTTGCAGTGCATCATTTGGGAATGTCAAGATCTCTGATCTCAATTTCGCAGATGATTCAGTCATCTTTGCAGAGACGCTGGATATCCTTATGGGGGCCCACGGAACACTGAATGAGGAATCAGAGCCACCTGGATTACGGATTTCCTGGAAGAAAATTAAGATCCAGGTTTCAATGACATCTTGGATGCTGCTATCTTGTCTGTACCAGTTTGTGGTGAGGATGTTCAGGTCACAGAGATTCACTTTCCATGGCAGTAATATTCATGTTTCCGTATGTTGTGAGCCAGAGGTCAATAGACGTCTGGGTCATGCCTGGGGAGTCATGGATTCAATGGATCACGGGGTGTGGCACTGTCGGTACCTACACAGGAGGACAAAAGTCCAAGTCTTAAAGTCCTTGGTGCTTCCAGTCTTATTCTGCAGATGAGAGATCGACTCTGATCAGGGACTTAACTCCTTTGGTACCAGGTCTCTTTTGGAGAATCTTTGGCTCTCGCTGGTCAGACTTTGTGCCCAACGAGAGGTTGCTGAGAGAGACTCAGATGAGATTTGTTTCCTGTATAATCCGTGAGCATCAGCTGTGGCTGTATGGACATATGGCTCGTTTTCCTGAAGCTGATCCTGTTTACCAGATTTTCTAGACGAGGGAGCTTCGTGAGTGGAGGAGGCCAACGGGCCGACCACGTGCCTCGTGGTTGCAGCAGGTTGTTCAGAATCTCAAGGAGATGTGGATGGGCCAGGCATCTGCCTGGGAGTTGGCTGGAAGTAGGCCCCTGGAGTAACGGTGGAAAATGGACGCAGCGACGCACTGGTACAGCGCATGCTCCCATAACTGACCTCCACAGCTGTAAAGACATTCACAAATAGTACACACATGAGAATCACAATGCTCCACACACCCTCAGCTGCCAGACCGGTTTCATCGCTTGTTGGCGAATCAGCATAGAGCACAAAAATGCATACCAACAAGGCTCAGAAGCATGTACCATGTGTAAACATCAAAAATTTCTCCAAACATGGTTTCACTTTGTCATTATGGGGTATTTTGTGTGGATTGGTAACAGATGAAAAGCGTCCCCATAGCATGATGCTGCCACCACCATGCTTCACAGGAGAGATGGTGTGAGATGGGTGATTATCTGTGCTCGGTTTGCAACAGATGTAGCGCTTTGCATTCAGGCCAATGAGTTAAATTTTCATCTCATCAGACCACAGAATATTTTGCCTCATGCTCTCAAAGTATTTCAGGTGTCTTTTTGCAAATTCCAGGTGTACAGTCATGTGCCTTTTTCTCAGGAGTGGTTTCCCTCCAGACACTTTCCCATAAAGCTAAGAGTTGTAAAGTGCTGCAGTGACTGTTGGCCTCCCAGTAGGTTCTCCCATCTCAGCCAAGAAACTCTGTAGTTCTGTTAGTGGTCATTGGGTTCATGGTCACCTCCGTGACCAAGGTCCTTCTTGCCTAGTTGGACGGCAAGCTCGAGGAAGAGTCTGGGTAGTTCCATATTCTTTCCATTTCCTAATTATGGAACTCACTGCACTTTTGGAGAACTTTCAACACTCTAGAAATTTTCATAGCCTTCCAGAGATCTATTTCTCCTCACATTTCTATCTCGGAGTTCTACAGACAGTTCCTTGGACTTCATGGTGGAGTTTCTGCTCTGACATCCACCGTCCACTGTGGGACCTTGTATAGAAAGATTCGTTTCTTTCTAAATCATGTCCAATCAATCGAATTGGCCACATGTGGACTTCAACCAAGTTGTAAAGACATCTCAAGGATGATCAAAGGACATTGTGAATGCATCTGAGCTCAATTTGGAGTGTCATAGCAAAGGGGTTGAATACTTATTGATGCAAGACATTTCAGCTTTTCATTTTTAATGTTTTTTTTAAATTCTAGAAACAGGTTTTAACTTTGTCATTATGTGGGGTCTTTTGTGGAGATTGGTGACAAATTTTTTTTTTTTAATTTAATCCATTTTAAATTCAGGCTGTAACAAAACAAAATGTGAAAAAAATATCAAGGTGTGTGAATACTTTCTGAAGACACTATGTGTCCAGGATAAGGATTGCTATTTGGAATGGCTCACCAAGCCTGATACTTGGAAAAGTGCTGTGCCTCTACGAGTGAGGTGTGTGTATGTGTGTTATATCCAGGGTGGACGCTATAATTTAATTACAGTAAATGGTATGAACGCTGACACCTCTCACCCACAGA